>NC_071591.1:664787-732287 GCF_024509145.1 Vidua macroura | reverse complement strand
AGTACAGGACAAGCTTAACCTCAGTAGCAAGAGCAGACACAAAGAACCGCCTCACCCAAATTTAATTGTGTGCATATTTCCACGGAAAGTCGACAGGAATCACAGACTTTGATTGTGTTTCATCTTTTCATATCTCTCACAGAGCTGGAATAAAAAGAGCTGTTCAGTTATTTCGGTTAACAATGGTCGTGTTTAAGAATCCTTATTCGTCACGTTTTTGTTGAGATCTATTGTCTTACAAATTAGATTGGAAACCAGGAGCATCTTTTCTTGCTAAAGCCCCCCCGGAGGCCGAGTCTCCCCTCGGAATCCCGACCCGGACACAGGTTGCTCTTGGGAGATGACGACTCTTGCTGCTGGTCTCTGTGCACGCCACCACCCGGGGTTTTACAGTACGAGCTGGGTGCTACCCACGCCTGCCAAGGGCTGGTGCCTCTGCTTGGCAGCAAACCACAAACAAAGGAAAAGGAAAGGAAAGAGCACCGTGATATGGAGTGTTGTACATAGTGTAGCAAAAGAGTATTTATACATCTCACCAATCAAACACAGCTTTATTACCTCATGCGAACTCATACAAACCAATAGACTTTCAACATGTTCTGTAGCTTAGAGTGCTCACTTACTACCTCTGAACGATACTCACGCTGTAGTTTGTCTCTTTCTTATCTTTTTGCATCTTGTAATTAACTCTTTGTTTCCCCACGAAATGTAATGTACATTGTAATCTCCTACAAATCAGGGTTGCCTTGGCAACTGCTAAAGAAGCGGAAGTGGAAACATGGGGTCTTAGGTTGGACACAAAACAGTGCAACTGTTGTAAATACTGAGAAGCATTTTGAATGTTCTTCATCTTGTTACTAATACACGCAAAAACCAACAACTAATTGTAATGCATACAGACTTCAGTATTCAGTACTGTACATCCCCCTGGATTGCAGGGGCCCTTTCTCTCTCTTTTGTATTGTATGCGATTCTGAAACTGATTGAGTCATGAAAATAATTTGTGGCAGTGATTCTAATGTATTAAACCGTTTCGTGTTACTTTCTAACTGGATTACACCCTGGATTGAAAAGTCTTCCTCGTGGTAGTTATATGTAGTTTCAAACATGAATAAACTTTTTGCTTTCATGATCAAACGTTGATGTAATTTCTTCCTGCTCAGTTCAAGTCAGCCTGAGGAGATGTGTCGGTCTCCAGAGGAGCGAGCTGGCACGGAGCAGGAGCTGAGCATCTCTTGCCAGGAGAGAATTGGAAATCCTGGGAGAGGCACATCCTGGGCAAAGGCTTCCACCTGCCAGCGCCTGCCTCCTGCCTCCGCTGCTACTCTGGTCTGCCTGGGAGCCACAAATCAAGTGGAGGTAAAGGAAGGGGTCAGGCCTTTAGATGAGTTTAAAAACCATCATCATATTCACTCTTAATTACCATTTTTATTTAACATTAACTTTGGAGATATAGCCTCAGCTAGCAAGTCTAATGCGATTATAAAAATATTTTTCTTTATTAAAAAAACTTTTTTTGGAAGGACGTATATATATAAATGCTAATTTTAAGTCTTTTTAATAAAGTAAAGGTCAATAACAGGTAATAGCCTATTTACCATATCTCAAGGAAATTGACTCACAGGAAATCAAATTAACGTTAATCACTTGCAGCAAATGGTCTTTGATAAATACAACTACTCCCTAGTTGGGTTAGCACAGCTAGGCAGGGGGAGGCCGAGCGCTCACCAGCACCAGCCCCTGCCGGGCTGGAGCCGCGGCTCGGTGGCTCTGAGGAGCTGCTGGGCCACCCTTCCCTTCCCTTTGGCTCTTCAAGCCTCCAGGTGTTGGTCTGGGGGCTGGACAACTATTTGCATGATTCAGTGAGCTTGTGGTTCAGCTTTTCTCAACAATTCTTGTATCAGGGTATTTTGTAAAATACCTTTGCTCTCCCACTCTCCCCCGGGCAACACTGCACCCCAAGCTGTCACACACCAGTGGCTGCTGCTGCTCTGTTCACAGAGCAGACTCACCTCCGTCAGGTTTGGAATTGAACAGTGCTGCTTCTTCCACAGGTGGTGCATTTCAATAAACAAGCAAATATCTAGACATGCACTGCAAAGCCTTTGTTATCAGTTAACCGGAGCTGGGGCAGGTGGGGACTGTGGACTGCCGAAGACTTCTGCATGCTGAGGACAAAGCACCCAACAATTTGCATTTGCTAATGGAGCTCCCCAAGTCCACACGCTCAGTGTTCGTGCTACAGCTCAGTGGAAACGGTATTTTATATTTTAAATGTAAAGTGTGTCAGCGGAGGCGTAGTAGGCAGCGTAATGAACACTCAGACGTCCCTCATCTTGATCACATCTCTGCTGGCCACAGGCAAGGACCTGTCACACACTGAGGAGGTTCATAGGAAGGCCATCAACAACCTTTGGGCCGCCCTTGCTGCCCGACGCCCGCTGGGCATCATTAGCTGCTGCTTTGCAGCATTAAGGCTTTGGGTCTCTTTGAATTACAAGTGCAATTTGGCTTTTCCTTACGTTGGAGAGCAGCCACGTGGTTCCATGGCAAATAATAAACATCTTATCCTTGAGGCCTGATCACGCATCAGGGAGGTTTACTGCCAGCACCAGTACTAGGATCAAGCTGCTGATGGTATATTGTGTTTCACCCAGTAGCTGCACCCCGAAGGGCCCTCGGAGCCTGCAGGAAGAGCGGCTCACATGAGGGGAGGAGACCCTCAGCCCTCCCAGCCTGCCAGCTCAGCAGCACCACCCTGATTCCCTGCGCCCGCGTCTGAGCTTTTGGCACACGAGAGCCCTGCAGCCGGAGCCCACCAGCCATGGGAGGTGCCAGCCCTCAGACCCCGTGTGGAGCACGGCAGGACCAAAAGGAGGATTTGCAGCAGGTCCCAGGATTTGCCATCTCCTGTGCTCAGCACTGACCTGACTGAGGCATCCATCACTGGGACAGGCACGAGGGTGTCTGGAGGAGAGACCCACGCTGCTCCCCTGGGCACGGCTCGACAGCCACTTCTGGGACCAGCCCCAGCTCCGTCTGACCGGCTGTGCCATGGGGACCGTGGGGACCATGGCACGGCCACTGCTGTGTCCTGCGGCAGGAGCCTTGAGAAGCCCTGCGGCTGGGGAGACACGGTGCCTCTGGTTTGTGACCTGCCGTGGGAGCAGCCCAGAGCCTCAGAGCCCCCAGAGAACAGCAAACCTTCATCTGCTGACAGTGGAGCAGGTGGCAAGCTCCCGCTGTGCCCGGCTCCCCGTGTATCTGGGCTTGGAGGCCACGGGCGATCCTGAGCCCAGGAAGGGAAGGGCTGGGGAGACCTTGGGGCATGGCAGGATCCGTGCCCCGCGGGGCTGGGTCAGTGGGGGCAGCTCTGCTGACTTGGCACCGTGTGATCCTGCAGCAGTGTCCTGACCACACGCGAGCCGAGGGGCAGTGCCACCGCCACTCTCTGTGCCGTGTATTGCCAATGTGATAAAAGTAACTGTGAGTAACTGAACATGTTTCCAGTTTGTGTTAATAAAATACATCTTTTTTAAAGAATGGAATTCTTCAAAGATTGGCAAATTTTATTTTATTTCATTAGCTTTAATGTCACTGCCATATGGACTGTGAAGAAAAGTGAACCATTAGATCAGAGGGACTGAGTTATCAGTGTGACACAGAAAGCTCTGATACAATTGTTAAGGATAAGCCCTGGAGTGATTTATTGCCTGCATTGTATTAGTCACAGAGGAATTATGATATGCTCCCCATTCCTGTATCATATTAGGATTTTATTAGTCTAATATGACATGGTAATATAATATATGATTAGAATCCCCATCCAGTGATCCTTTCCTTGGTTGCAGGGGCTGGAGAAGGTTTTGTGTGCATCAGATGCTGGGCCATCGTGCCCAGGGAGGATGGGGGACGCCTGGGATGGCACAGGAGCTGAACCAGTCTCCAGGCCTTCCCAGGTGGGACATGGGGCCCCTCACCTTCTGTGGGCACACCGGGCCATCTGTCTGACACCGAATTAGTTTCTCCTGAATTACAAAACCGCTGGTTCCTTCCTGCAGCCGGGGCAGTGGAAGGATGGAGCCGGCATTACGATCCTCACTGAGCCGAGCCGCAGGTCTGGGCTGTGTCCCAGCAGTGCGTGGGACACCGTCCCTGCCACGTGCAGCAGCGGCACGGCTGTGCCAGGGCTCCTGCAGCGCCAGCACAGCCCCGGGCTCAGCACGGTGCGGTTTGCACGGGGCTCCGCAGGAAGGAGAGGCGCGGCCGGGCGCGGAGCCGGGGCTGCGCCGGCCCGAGCCGCTAATTGCTGCGCCTCATCAGCCCCATCAGCGTGCCCCCCGCTCCCGCACCTCTCCTCTCGGCACCCTGCCCTCTGGAAACCCAACTTACCCAACGAGTCCTGAAGACAAACTTTTCTTCCGAGTTTCCCCGGCGCCCCCGTGGCCGTGTCCCCGCGCCCGCTCCGCCCGGGAGCGGCTCGGAGCAGACGCTCTTTGGAGCCTCATTCTTGCCTCCAGCAGCAGCAGCAGGAAGTTCAAGCATGTCAGAGCGCTACTAGGTGCTAAATCCCCAAATCTATATCAAAGCCTATTTGATCATCTTCCTGTCATTGATATAATAAAAAGGATTAATTTATTGGAGACTGCCAAAACCCTCATGTGGCAACGAATTTAAGGATCGTGTTTATACAGGCTAATTAAACCCAATTACTTTCATTCCTCTCCGCGGTGCTGACGCGGGTGCTGAGGGGTGCCTAAAGCCCCTGGGTGAGCCCCTGCTCCTGGGGTGGGTGGGGGCCCAGGGGTGTCCTCGATGAGCACATCTCCGGGCCAGGGACCCCCGTGGGGGAAGGGACCCTCCTCTTCCTCCTCCTCCTCCTCCCCCCAGTGCCCGACACGCTCAGCTCGCTGGGGTGCCCCTCGGAGCAGGGGAATGTGGCACCCGGCCACCCCTGGCCGCGGGCGAGCCCGGGTGAGGCTTTGGGAGCGCAGGCGGGGCCATTGCCCATGCTGGGAGATCACCTATTAGCGCCTGCTATTCGTATAATAAAAGGTTGCATTTTTCGTGGTAAAATTCAGCATAAAGAGCACGCGTCATTAAGTATGGAAATCCAGAATTTTATTAGCAATCTGCTAGATCTGAACTGACGCCAATTAAACAAAAAAGATATCATTTATAAAAAGGCAGAGTTCAAGTTGTATTAAATATGAAATGCAATTTTCTGCTGGTTGTGATTTATTACCATTGGTACATTGTTCAAAGAAGCATGTTATATTTCAATAGAGAAATATTGTTTATTCATTAATATTTTAAAACTTGCTTATTGCTGTGTATGACTCTCCTGCAGAATGAAACTTATGATTTAAAACATGAATTAATAAACACATTTGAAAGTGTTAGACAATATCATAACTGCTCATTTTTCATTTTACTGAGAGCATATTAAACTTTTATAATTCTGTACTGTTATTTTCCAAATAAAGGTATGGGCTCTAAATTGCTAATTTCAGGTACAGATGAGAGAAAGCAATAACAGATGTTGGGAATCAGTCACTATGTCCTGCTAATATGGCTCAATACTTTTGTTCTCACATTATTCACAAATCTCCTGTTCAGCACCACGGCCCCCTCAGAGAGTCTGGGGTGCCCCGAGTGCCTCTCGTGGTGGGACAGGAGGGTTCCAGGGACACCAGCCTGCAGAGAACAGTGCGGGTTCCAGGTGTGCTGGGCCAGGGGAGGCTGGTGAGGGTTCCAGGTACGCTGGAGCCGCAGGGCTGCGCCGCGCTCGGAACGCCAGGAAACGTTTGATAGAGGCTGACATCCTAAATGAGGCCGAAAATATTTTATACAAAATGTGATAAAGCAGTAATGATCCCAGAGGCCTCAGGTTATCTTGGTGATTACCTGCACCCTCCACCTGAATCAGCAGCATTAAGGGGTCCAGACCCGATACGCAGATCCCTCGCAACTCATTAGTCCTGAGTACTTTATATAGACTCACCTCTCAGCTGCTTGATTCAAACTAACCTTTTTTGTATCTTAAAATCTCTGCTGCCACAGCCTTGCTGTATTACCATAACAATAACCAGTATTTCAATTTTAAGAACTCATTTTTCCTCAAATAGAAAGTGCCAATCAATTTAAGGAGCAGGAGAGGCACGCTGGAGCACAGGCAGGGCACGCCTCGCCCTCCTGCTCCAGCCCATTCTGGTGGGAAGCATCTTCCTGCACTGCACTTTTCACTTTTCCTCCTCACTGCCCTCTGCTCCTGGCTCTGCAGCACACGCTGGACTGAGAGGATTCGCCTCAGGACCTTGGAAGGGGATGGGGAGCCGACCTTTGGAATGCTTCCCCGGCCCGGCGGGGGCTTCGCTGCCCCCTCTGGCTCCAGTCGGGCTCCGGGGTTATGGGGAGGGCTCCGGGACACGTCGGAGCAGGGGGGCTGGGGGGCCCAGGGGGGCTGGGGGGCCCGGGCAGCGCCGGTGTCTGTGCCTCGTCTGATCGATGGTGGGGCTCGTGCCAGGCTGGCCCTCACACCTGACACTTAATGGGAATTAACTATTCACCTCTTCATTGGGCAAAGCAAATCGGCAGGACTTATTACTCCAAGCCACTCAATTAATTAAAGTTCAGTGCTTAATCAAGTTCCACTGGTCATAAACAGGGCACAGGGATTTCTGTCTCCTGAGCACCATGCTCAGAGCTTACACGAAGCAGTGCACAGTGCCTGGCACTCCCCGTGCCATTCCTCCTCAAATTAGCCCCCACTTGTCCCCGCTGGTCCCAGGGTGGCCACCTGGGAGCTGGCTCCTCTCGGTGGGCTCTGGGGTGGGCTCCAGGCTGGGGGCTCTGTCCTGCCACATCTAGGGCAGCGCTGGGAGGGGTGGAGGTGTTTCTGGGCACTGCAGGGTGCGGGGGCTGGGAAGTGTCTGTGCCACCCCCGAGAGCCCCCAGCGAGCCCAGGTCCTCCCTGGAGGGGCACTTGGAAACCCATGTTCCCCCCACCTTGGCTGGACAAAGAGCCACAACAAAACCTGCTCTGGGCACAGAGGGAATGTCTGTGGGATAGGAAGGCTGGGCACCACAGGAGCTGAGCTGGTGGGCCCCAGGAAGGGACACAGCATGGCACTGCAGGCAGGCACCCAGCAGAACAATGCCTTTCCAATGGGCCTGCCCATGTGCTTCAGAGACTCTCCAGCCCATCCATAACTGGGAAGGAGATGCTGTCCAGCTACATGGGCAGCAGATTCAATTAGGTTTCTCTCTCCCAGAACGTGGCACGAGAAGCAATCTCTCTTTTTTGAAGAATGTAATAACAGAGTGCAATGGAAATGCATCGAAGAGACTCCAAGAACAGGATCCTTGCCTTAAATCTTGAAAGCAGTCAAGAAAAATATGTTGTTTACCTGAATTTGTTTTTCATAAGGTCTCCCAGAGGATTAATAAACTAACCTTTCGTCTGTGAACACCTGGTCCTACACGCCATCAATAACCCGCTGCACCCTCCGCATCAATGCGCGCTCAGTGGCAGAGGCAGATTGCAGGAACCTCCACAGGAGCTCCTGAACACCTCCACAGGAGCTCCTGAACACCTCCACAGGAGCTCCTGAACACCTCCACAGGAGCTCCAGTGACAGAGAGGACACCCAGGACGCTGCCGGTCCCCAGGGCCCTCTGGCTCCACTCACACGGAGCTGGATTGGGCCCGTGTCCCAGGTGTGGCCCTGAAGGTCAGGCTGGGCTCTCCTGCAGGGCCCTGGAGAGGTGGGGGAGGCCCTGGCAGGGCCCTGCCGGGGGGCAGGGGTGGCAGAGGAGCCAGGGCCCTGCCAGCAGCACCCTCCCTGAGCGGGTCTGCGGGCTCGAGCCTGGCATCCCTTAATTGATTGATCGGCTCGGACTGTCAGCGCTTACGGAGATAATTCAATTTATAAAATCCTATTAAGTAGTGAAAGATTTTTTTGATTGTTGAATTGTTTCCTATGTTATGCAAGTCATTTTGGCTCCTCTCACTTGGAAATCCGCTTCCCATTTGCGAGAGCTGGTGATGGAGCCGTTCCCCTCTGCTGGCTGGTGCTCAGATGCTCCGAGGGTGGCTGAGCACGGGGCAGAGGCAGCTGGGGCAAAGGAGAGACCCAGGCTCGTGGCCTGTCAGTGTCCCATAACATCCCGTGGTGTCCCAGTGTCCCAAAACATCCCAGTGTCCCAAAACATCCCAGTGTCCCGTGGTGTCCCAGTGTCCCAAAACATCCTGTGGAATCCCAGTGTCCCATGGTGTCCCAGTGTCCCAAAACATCCCAGTGTCCCTTGGTGTCCCAGTGTCCCGTGGTGTCCCAGTGTCCCGTGGTGTCCCAGTGTCCCAAAACATCCCAGTGTCCCTTGGTGTCCCAGTGTCCCGTGGTGTCCCAGTGTCCCGTGGTGTCCCAGTGTCCCTTGGTGTCCCAGTGTCCCGTGGTGTCCCAGTGTCCCGCAGTGCCCTGGTATGTGGGATCATCCCTGCAGCTTTCCTGTGAGTCTCATCCTGGGCACAGGCAGGGGTCTGGCAGCCCAACCCGTCCCGCTGCCCCCGTGTTCCCGTGCCAGAGCAGCGCCAGGGCCCGGAGGCTGCCTTGGGGGTACCCTGTGCCCCCGCCCTGGTGACCCCAGCCGCGGAGCCGGGCGCAGGCAGGGGGACCTGGGGCTGCCACGTGGCAGCTGAAGTTTGGTTCCCGTTTTCAGCTCTTTGTTTCCATCCCCCACCCCCACCCTGATGCAAACCCCTCTCCGGTTTGTTTCCATAGAAATCCTCAGCTGTAAATCCTTAAGTAACTTTTTTTTTTTTTTTATTTTTTATTTATAGTGTGCTATTAATGTCCTTTCAAGCCGAGGACTCCAGGAAATGAAATAATAGAAAAGGCACCACTTTGAAATGCATCCAGGCATTTATTGTTAGTAAGTGAAAAAGTAACATGAGCATTTAAAGAAAATATTGGCAGATAAATTGGGTTTTAAAGAAAATATAATTGGATATAATTTCTGCTTCATTCAGTTAAATATTTATTGTTTTATTGACTTATTTTCTTTTATTTATAATAAGAACCTTAAGCTGAAATTTAATTTTCTCAATATAAATATACGTTTTCATAGAAAATTTGGCATTTAAAAATGTTATCTCAGACATTAATGGTTTGATAAAAGCATGTGGCTTGTGCAAGGGCTTGGTTTAGACATTTCCAACCTCAGTAAATATGAAGTAGTCTCTATAATCATCATTATCATAACAATTACTATTATTCTAATTAATGGGTAAGCCTAATGGCAATGCATCCACATGGAAAATCAGAGCTTGCTGCATATTTGAGTTCTTCCCACAGTTTTTGCTGAGATCTGCAGAATTTGAGCTCCTCAGAGGAGCCGTGCCCTGGGCAGGGGCAGCTGAGTTCCTGCCCCGTTGGGGTGAGGACGGAGCCTTCTCCCTGCCGGGGTGGGAGCAGAGGGCTCGAGCTAGCAGCAGACAGACAGACAGACAGACAGACAGACAGGTGGAACCGGCAGCACCGTCGGCGCTTTCCGCTGATCTTGGTGGAGCGGGTCCAGGCAGGAGCGCCAGGACAGGTCCCCGGGAGGCCGCAGTGCCACCGCTGCCAGCGGGACTCGCCCCGCGGTGTCCCCTGCCCGCCCCTGCCGCCTGCCCGAGGCGGCTCCCGGCCGGTGACGCGCTCCAGGCCGGCTGAGCTCCGGACACGCTGCAGGGCCGCGGTGCCCGCCCGGGCTGGCGGTGCCTGAGCCGCACGCCCGCCCCACGGCAGAGCTGTTTCCATGGCAGCGGGTTTTCCAAAACGCTCCTCCATCCCGCCGATGGGCTGCCCTGGCACAGGAGCACCGGTACCCGCTGGAGCTGCCGCCCTGCCACCGCCTGCTCCCGGGATGGCCTCTGCGGTGCCAGGGGGGTTTGCTGGTTGCTTTGGACCCTCCTGTCCCCGCGGGACACAGCTGTGTGGGCTGTGCTTGTCCTGGGGCTACCAAAAGTGGAAGGGAGAGCTCGAGCCCCTTCCCCTGCCATCCTGACCCCTCTGAAGGGACAACCAGGCCCTGTGCCAGTGGGGAGGACCTTCCCCAGGTCTCCCCAGAGGAGCACTTGGTCACAAGGACAGAGAACAGCCCAGCTTGTAACAGGGATGCAGCTCAACCACCTGCAGATGGAAATGGTGTTTGGATTCAAACCAGTGCTACAGAGGTGAAAGGCTCTGGGCTTCATTACCAGCCCCTGGAGTCCCCTGTCCCCCTGAAATATGTCACACACACTTCGAACCTTTCCATTTTTATGGGCAGGTTTAACTGCGGCACAGAGCAGCTTATATCAACAGTGAAAAAATGTCCGGCAAGAAAAGGCCTGAAACGGTAAATATTTAACAGGTCCTTTCTGTCCTCTCCTTCCATGTATTAAAATAATTAGTTTAACAAAGAGGACTCTGTTCCCCTGTGTCTGAGCACGGCGTGTCTGGTGCAGCAGCGCAGCTGTAATTCAGTCTCGGCTCTGCTGGCATTTACACTCGCTGCTCCACGCCGCTCTCCCGGTTTATAGTGTCAGCAGAACATCTTGATTGAATTACAGCCCTGGATTCGGTTAGGAGCCAGGGATTATTCCAGATGTAGTTGAGTTGTAGGTATCTGTCTGTGCTTATTTGGGGAGAGAGACCCTCAGGAAAATCAGGAGACCAGATGTGGGCCAGCACTCCCGGCCCCAGAGCCACACGGCACGGACGGAGCCCTGGCACGGCTGCCTTGCCTGCAGCAGCTCTGGGCTCCTGCCCGCTGCCCTCGCGGTGCCCAGAGCCCACAGCCTCGGGCACAGGGGTCCCCTCTGGTCCTTCTCGTTGTGAGAAGCGGGAGGAAATCCCGTCCTGCAGCAGCACTGGCACATGTTACCAGAGATGGTCGCTGAGAAAGAGACGCGTCAGTTCAGCTCATCCCCGAGTTCCACTGAAGCTCCAAGCCGACTCTGGAAAACAGGATGGGAGGGATGAGGCTCGGGAGGCTCCGGGCGTGCCGGCCCCCGGGGACAGCGCTGACCGCGGTGCCCGGGCGAGGGAGGGCACCGGCTCTCGGTGCCCACCGCTGAAGGGCGGCGGGTTTCCCCCGTGTCCGGCATTTCCCACCGACCCCGCCGGCTGCTCGGGCTGCCGGACCCGGGCCCTCGGGCCCTTGGACACGGCAGCTTTTTGGAAGCGGCGTCGCCCGGGGCTTCGCTGCCCGGGAAGGAGGGAGGAGCACGTGCCCAGGGATGTCCCTCGGGCCGCCGGCGCCGCATCCTGCCTTTGTCCGCAGCCTCGGGCAGCCAGGGCCTTCCCCTAATTTGTCTTGTTAATCAGAGACAGCACACTGATCACTCACGGTGAGAGCTGGAATAATTGCAGACTCAAAATAGCACGGATTTAAATCTTTCAGATGATAATCTCTTGCTTAGCAGCGGGAGAGGGTTCCTGGCAAACCTCTTCCCGGGAATGCCATGCAGGAGGAGAGGGCAGGCGGGTGAGGCAAGCTGGCATTCCCAGCGGGCTGGGGGCTCCAAAGCCGGGACCCGGGTGGGACACGCAGCCCTGAGCTGCCCACGGCGGCTCCTGGGAGCGCCGTGCCCGAGCAGATGCCGCGGGCCGAGGGTCTGGGGGCTCCTGGCTCCATCTGTGCCACCTCTGCCAGCACCGGGCCGTGGGCACTGCCACCCTCAGCCGCGCTAGTGCTGCTCCAGAACGGCTCCTCTCCCAGCCGCAGTGCCAGCATTTCCAGCAGGATCTATATCTTTCCATAGGCAGTTTGTTTCATCACAGTAACATAATAATGTGCTGAGAAGAGCTCATAGTTGTGAATTAATGTTTAAAAGCTCTCACTTTTGGGTTGTTGAAATGAATGTTAATTTGACAAATGGCAGCCATTGGGATCGAGGCGGCATTAACATGGAAATCAGAGTTAACCTCCAGCGGGGCAGGCGCAAGGTGAGAGGAGCAGCCGCGGCTGCCGCTGCAGTTTCTCACCTGATGCTCACACTGTAAATACTGCCAGTGCCCGATCTATTTATAGAACTAATTTAAAGGCTAGTTCAGGGAAATCTGAATGACATCTCCTTAAGAGAGGCAATCGTGGGGTATCTTGGAATATGTCAGGCAGCTCTCTTGCTTTCTCTCTCAAAAATACTCATATGTCCACTAAATCAATTTGCTTTTCTCTTGTAACTGCATTTGCAGGGCCATTCTTTTCCATTTTCTGTCACTGTCACACGCTAATTCATGTCACTCTGCTGTGCAGGAGGGCCAGTGCCTGCCCCTCTGCACGTCACCAGCGCAGCTCCCCCGTCCCTCCTGGACTTGATCCTGGGCTGGAGGGGTCCAGGGGGCTCGGGCTCCTCACCGGGGCTGAGGGTCACACCCCAGGCTGCTGCTCTGCTCCTCTGGGTCTGGACGTGAACCTTTGCAGAAGCAAAGTGCTTCTCCGTGTGCCAGAGCATCTCCAGGTTATCTTCTGTGGGGTGGGGGGATCCTACGGATTTCCACAATTTGCTTTTTTATTATTTACCTCGTTTTCCTTCAGTTTTCACTTAAAGAGAAAGGATGAGAATTTTCTGGACAAAAGAATGCGATGCCAAAGCTCTATGTCCTGGGAACAATTAGAGCAGAAAATCCAGGGGAAAAAATTCTGAGCTTAAGGCAGTGGCTCTTGAATGAAGAGAGATCTCCAAACACTCCATACCTGAGTCACCCCCTGCAGGTGGGCTTGACCTGCTGGGTACCTGAGCGTGGGAACAGGGCTCCAGCAGTCACTGGCCCCTTCCTGGAGGGAACGTTTAACGTGGCCCTGACCAAACAAGGGGAGCAGTCCCCCTCAGGCCTCTCCTCCTCTGGATTCTTCAGGTGGTGTTTTTAAAAGTGAGGTGGAGAGGAGGCTGCAGACCAGAGGATTTCAACCCAAACTCTGCAGCTTTGGTTTTGCAAATTATTTAATGTTTTGGAATGTTCCTTGCATCTCCAGACATAAATATTCAGCCTCGCAGCTGAGAAACTTCTTTCCAAGTTGATTTTATCAGGTTCAAGTACAAATTTTCAGTTAAAAACCTTCTTTCCTTGACTCTTAATTGTCCCTGGCCAACAAATAGAAAAGAGGAAAAGGGAGTGAATTACATGACCTGTCTCTTTTTGTTTATTAAGAACTTCTTTCCAGTGTCTGATTCTTACGGAAATATGGTTTCAATTTTCTCTTTGAATTGTGGATCAAGAAATGTTGCCAATACATATTTTTCTCTGTCAAAATTTCATTTAATCTGGGGTCTGTAGATGTCTTGAGAGCCATGTCTCCTCACTGGGTTATTACTGTGTGCACCTCTTGTCATGTTAGTTTTCCATCAGAATCACATTTGTTCTGGAAAGGCACCACAATTTTAAGAAGTCACCAGCATTCCTGGGCTCAGGCTGTCATTCCAGGTGGGGCTCAGGTCCACGAGAGGGTGACACCCAGGTGGCTGACGCGAGTCCTGCAGCAGGAGGGGACCCCTCGCACAGCGCTGCCCCCCAAGCCAAGTGCAGCTGCAGCCACGGCTGCTCTCCGTGCTGGAGGGGCTCTCCTGCAGGTTCCAGGTTCTCAGGATGTTGCTCTGTCCCAGCCCTGTGAAATGATGCACTCCATCGCAGTTAGCTCTGGTTGTTCCAGACTTTGAAAGGATTAACTTTCACCATCTAAATGAGAAGAAAAGGAAGAAATGCCCCACAGCCTCTCTCCACCCCCTGGAAAGATTTTTTTTCTGATGGAACTGGAATGCTGGAAATAATCCAGAGGAATTCAGAAAATGAACCTGTCAGAAGAATATTTTAACAAAGCCCCTTTTTCAGCTGCGGTGTCAGCAGCTCACCCCCTGCTCTGGCAGCTGCAGACAGCCCAGGCAGTCACCAGGGAGCAGAGCTGGGGAGGGCTGGAGCTGCAGCGCTGCCGGGGGTCCCGGGGGGCTGCCCCTCCGTCCCTTGAGCCCCGGGGGTTCCGGATCAGCGTGGGCTGCTGTCCTGAGGGGGCTCTGCCTGCAGAGCTTCCCAGGGCCCCTGTAGGGCCGCACCCTCCTGCTGCTGCCATTATCACTCCACAGCTCCCCGAGAGAAGGCTGGAGCAAGGTGGTGAACGGGCAAGGGCTGGACTCGATGATCTTGCAGGTCTCTTCCAACCTTTATGATCCTGTGATTCAGAGTGGAAGGGGTGGGGACACAGCTGGAGCCACGTCACAGGTGAGCTGTTCTGGGTGGGTGCAAGAGCACCCACTGTGCTGCTCCCTCCAGCACTTCCTCACCTGTGCCTGGCCAGCCCTGTGCCATAGACTAAAGGGGAGCAGCTTGAAGGAGGCTTTAATCAAAAGTTAGAAGTTGTAGGCAGCATGTCACAGTTCCTCATCAGGTTGCCATTATAATGCTCTGTAATTGGAAAGACATTAATATTGACAGTGTTGTGAAGAATGTCCTGCTTCTCCCTGCATGTGTGGATTTGATAGAGTTGAATAATGGAGCAGATATGATGGATTAGAAAAACTCCCCAGCTAAGGTCCCTAATTATAGAGTTTTACCTGCCCAATTAAGGTGGAGTACTTGAGAGAAAACTAGACACCAACTCTCTCCAGGCACCTGCATGCTCTGGGAAGCCTGAGCAGCTATGACAGTGCTGGACTGGAGGATTACTGGAATTTTATCCTTCTTGAAATGTTGCCTTCCTGATGTCCGTGCAGCACGGAGCTAAAATCCACCCAGAGGCTGAGCAGCACCTGTAAATCCTGCTGATCCCCAGGCTCCGAGCTCGGCCGCTCTGTGCTCCCTCCCGCACGTGGATTCAGGGCAGGAGCCAGCCCCGTCCCCAGCGTGCCCACAGCCCCGAGCCCCCGGGCCATGTGGCTGCCCCGCGGTGCCCAGGATGGGCTGGAGCCCTCAGCAGGGCAGCAGAGCCGTGCCTGCTCTTGGGGGACGTGGGGGGACGTGGGGCTCCAGCGCAGACCCCGAGCCAGCCCCAAGTCTTGGAAATCCGGCCAATGGGACAGAGAATTTTTAAAAGTAAATAATAATTTGGCTGTCTGCAGCCTAAGGATGGATCACGGTGGGTTTCCTTCAACCATCCCAAAAGACAAAGCAGTGCTGGTCCCAGAGAGGCTGACAGGTGACACCTGTGGTGTCTGGGGTGGCACCTGTCGCCGTGAAAGGGCAGGTGTGGTGGCACAGAGCCTGCTCACCCCTCCCAGGAGGAGCAGCTGGCTTCGCACTGCTGAGAACATTTTAGCATCCAAATCTCCCTCTAACCCCTCTCTGTAGTGGTGGGACAATTATCCCATAAATTATGAAGTGAATGTTCTGCTGGGGCTCTGGAGTCCGTTTACCCGAGTTTTTTCTCTCTGTGCTTTCTTCTCCAGAGATATTCCCGCTGGCTGCTGAGGGATGCAGACGTGCTGGTGCTTTTTTCTTTGCCCCTGCCTCCCTTTCATCTGCGCCCGTGATGAATTGTAAGGGAGAACTACCCAAGCCTGTCTGTTTTGGCTTAGATCAGCTTTTCTTCTCATTATAATTTAAGTCTTTAAGGGTCTTCAGCAGGAGCCTGTAAAAGTCCGATCGCTCACTGCTGTTGACGCCTGTGTTTCATGGCCACTCGGGCCGTGATTCATGCGGGGCCGGGACGCGTCTCCTTTGTGCCGCAGAACAATGGCTTTGTGCCGGGCTGGCGCCCGCGCCGGCCCGCAAAGGGTTAACCACAAAATCCTGCAAGAGCTGAAAACTATGGATTGAGCAAAATCTCCCTGTCAGCTCTCTGTGATTTTGCTGAGAGCACTTGGACATGCTGGCATTGGATTTACAAATTGAAAATCATTAATAATTCTAACCAGGCTGTGATAAATCTGAGATCAGTCTCGATGAACCTGGACACCATTTCATAAATCAAAAAGATTACTTAGGAATTTTTTAAAATCTGACGTCAAAATGTCATGGTTACTAATGGTTTTTGTAGATCTCTTACAGTGATATATCATTTATCTACGCTACATCTAAAATGTGACACCAGGGCAGAAATGTGATGTCTTTAATATCATGAATACATTTTATCCCATAATAAAGGTATTAACAACTTCTTGCTGTGAATTGTACTTGAAGTTCTGTGCCTGATTTAGTGCTATTGTTATATTAACTGTTTTTTTCCCAATATGTGCAGACAAACTGTTGCTCACTTCGTGTGGGGTCAGGCTGAGGAGCCACTGAGGCAGAGGAGCTGGTGGCTCGGTCCTGGCTGTGCACCCCAAGTCCCCTGTCCCTGCTGCCCAGGCACCCCAGGGAACACGGGGTGCACAGGGCTTTGGTTCATACTGGTTCTTACAGAATTTTCTCACTCATTTTACACAGACCAGTCTGAGAAAAGTTTACAAGACTTAGGGAATAAAGCCCCAGCAAATGACCTCCAGAAAATACCCTTCGAACCACTCCTTCAACTGATTAATGAAGTTAATGCTACAAAATATTCCTGAAGAAGAAGGCAAGGTGTAAACCAAGGGAAGAAGCTCTGGCTGTGGAATCGAGCACAGGTTATTGAGCACAGCCGGGTTTGGGTGCTCTCCCTTTGTGCTCTGGGGTGCCTTTGTGTTTCGTGCCACACCTTGTGTCAGCTGCGGGGCACAGCCCAAAGCCCTGGGTGCTGGCAGGAAGTGGCAGCTGAAGGGCCAGCTCCAAACCCATCCTGAGCACGCTGAACCTGGGCTGGCACCTCACAGAGCACTGAAGCATCAACGCTCAGTGTCCGAAGGAGGCCTGACCAGCACGGAGGACTCGTGTCTCATTTTGGATCAGCTCTGTCTGTGCTCCCCCTCACGGTGTGGGTGTGCAGAGGATCCTCCTCCTGGGCTGGCTCTGCTCCCGGCTGTGTTTCCTCTCACATGGACTCTTCAGTGCTGGCTGGCACAGGAAACACACATGCCAGGGATGCTGTGGCACGGCACAATGCAGCTTCCTGCAAAGGATTCTTGTATTATAAATGACTTTTGCAGATTTTGCTGTAAAATGTTACATGGCTTTGGTGCATCCTTTTTAAAAATGAATGGTTCAGCTGTTAAAATTTAAAGCATTGTTGCCAGTCTCCTCCCATGGAGTTGGGAACGTGCTGCAGGAGCACAGCGCTGGCACCACTGTGGCAGAGCTCAGGAGCTATCAGAGCTGAACAGGGAGTGGAGGAATTTAGAGAGAAGCTTTATGGGGAGAGATTACATTCAGAGGTGAACAAATGGCGGTACCAAGTCTATGCAAAGCAAGTGACAAAATGTAAAAATCCTCCCTGCGTTTTGAAGGAAAATATATCTTTCTTTCTGAGTGGTTCCCATGAAAAATAGGCTTTTTTATTTCCTTTTTTCATGCTAGGAAATTAATATTTGCCTTTCAAAAAGATTTGGTGAAGGTTTGCGTGAAGGTCATTAGCAATCTCACTGGGGAATAAAGAAGGGAGTGATTGAGATCTGCATGGGCTTGGGACTCATTTGTGGCTTTGCTTTACACATAACATTTTTATTAAGAAAATAATACTTTGGGGCTGGTAATTGTGTTGCCAGCTGGGCTGGGGAGGGGAGAGGAGGAAAGCAGAGCACTGAAACCTACTATTTATGTCCCTGCTAGGTACAATTCCAGGCAGGTGTATGTATGGTAAATCTCCTTGAGCTGTCCCCAAAGTCACCCTGAAGTGCCGCAACTCTTGCTGGCGTTGAGCACGCTGCTCCAGGGCTGCAGGGACGTGGCAGGGACCAGGTGGCACAGGGTGACCCACAGATGGTCCCACGGTGGCACAGGGTGACCCACAGATGGTCCCACGGTGGCACAGGGTGACCCACAGATGGTCCCACGGTGGCACAGGGTGAGCGGGGGCACCACGGCGCCTGGGCAGCCACGGTGCCAGCTTGCACCCCAGCTGGGACAGCCCCACAGATCTCCGTCCTCCGCAGGGACAAGGACTGGGCAGCTCTGGAAGCGCCAGGCACTTTCTCAGCAGCCTTTGTCTGTCGGGTACTGAGGTCACCTGTTCCTCTTACATTTCACTCCCAAAGCCCACGGTCAGGATTCAAGCTGTAAGCCCCTGGTATCCCTTCCAAGGCATCCTAAAAATTAGCATAGCACAGAGCAGATAGAATCTGAAGTTGGCTTGTAAAATCTTTTGGAAGGATCATTAAGGGTATTTCATTATCTCCATATTGCCAAGGTCAGGCTGCCCATATTTCCTCTTTAGTGCTGCGATGGGAATATGCTGCGACTGTGGTATAATAGACCAGAAAATGTCCACACTGGGAATGATGGTAAATCAATAAAAACTCATCAATATAACTCCCACTTTCCCAAGGTACTGCAAACAGCCTCAAGTTTGTAATTTACTTACGTATCTTCACCTTTTTCCCAACATTTTTTACACCAACTTCTGAACTTTTTGTCTGTGTAAAATCTTTATGAGAGACAATATATATAAGGGATAAAATTCTTTATTGAAAAGATTATTGATTTTTTTCAGCCGAGCTGCTTGTACAGCACTTCCAGGTTGCTGTCCCAGCAGGGAGAGCTCAGTCTGAGAGGGGCTGAGGTGGGAAGTGAGCAGGTGTGGACGTGGGTCCCTGTGGTGCTGCTGGGGCTCACGGGTGTGCCTCAGATCCAAAATGCACTCTGGCTCTTGAGGAGCCTCAGTAAAACCTCAAGCAAATGGAAGCTGAAGGGTGGTTGCTCCTTCTTTCCCCAGGACATGTTGCTTACACCTTTCTTTCTTTCTTTCTTTCTTCTTCCATTTCTCAATCTTTGTACTCACCTACTTTCCTCCCTTTTTTCCTACTCGCCACATACCTCAGAGGAAACACCCTAAAAGGCATAAATACACGATGTCTTCTTCAGGCTGACAAAGGGACAACCTCATCCTGCAGCACACCCTGCCCGGGCAGCTGGACAATGGCTCCCGGCCCCTCCCCAGCGCCGCAGAGCCGCGATCCCCGGGAGCGGGGCTCGCAGGAGCCGGTGTCTCAGCTGGAGACAGGGAAGGAGGCAGCAGCACCCACCGTCCATTCTGCTTTGGAGAGTGCCGAATCCTTCATTATGAGCCAACCACTGAAATAAAACCAATCCCATTTTATTAAAAGCCCAAAGACACAATTAGATCTCCCAGATTATGCAAATGACGTGCAGCCCTCTGACTGTGGCAATTTGCTGCACAGCCCTCTGTGCTGCAGTGCCCGGGAGCCCTGGCTGAGCCCCTGCCAGAGACCCTCACCCTGGGTAGGGACCCTGACCCCCTTGTGCAGCTCCAGAGCCTGCAGCCCTGATAAATATTCCACAAAATATGAACAGCCTATTTTCTCGTGCTCCTCTGACCTTTTCCCCAAGACATTAGAATGTGCTTTTTGCCAGGTACTGTGTGCATATCCCCGGGGGTCAGGGACCTACAGGGCTCCATTAACTGTCAGTGGGGTTTTTTTCCCTGATGTCAGAGTTTACCCCTAGCTAAGCTAATGCATTGAAGAGAGTCTTGGCAGGGGCAATAGACATCGTGTCACCGAGGGCATAAAGGCCAAGGAGTGGATGGAAAAACCTGGTGGTGGAGCTTAATCAGCAAGCAAAGACCTGAAGCCAGACTGTATTTGATCAGAGGGACCCCACAGACACCTTGTGCAAACAGCAGTGGCTGCTTTCCCTCCCCTCTTTGGCCCTGTCAGCCAGAGCTGATGGCCAGAGAGCTGAGGGTGCCACTGGCAGGCCTTGCCCAGGGCAGGAGAGCACCCAGAGCAGCCGCACCAGAGCCACGGCCACGCAGAGAGCACCCAGCTCCCAGCTTTGGGGTTGCCTGCAGTGCTCAGGCACTCGTTGGGGGGGATAAGTGCCTTCTCTCATTCTGTCCTCTATTTTCTCATTTTTGACTTTTATGGTTTTTCATTTACAAGTCTAATCAGAGAGAGGCAGCAGGATGGAATAGCGCAATCATTCAGCATAGATTAACAATTGCGTCAATGGCCTACAAGTGTTTGCAGCATCCCCCAGCGCCAGCTCCTCCAGCCAGGACACACTCCGGGAGGAAAAAGCAGGCAGGAGCTGGGAATACAAAGGTATGGTGACCCCAGGTGAGCATACCTGCCTTCCAATGGACCAGCATCCCCCCCAGGAGTTCCCCTTGCAGGAAGTTCTCAGCAGAGGCATGGGAAGCATCTCATTTCATTTGCTTTCAAACAAGTTTAAGTGCTGCCACCACTGTGACCCCAGCCCAGCTCTCCTGGGTGCCACCAGCCCAGATCCACCACATCTGGATACCCTGGTGCATCCAAAGCAGGCACAGGTGGGTCTCTCTGCCCACGCTGTGCCCTGAGCTGGGGGGCTCCTGTCCCAGTAGACCCTCGGGAATGCTCCTCACAGCTCTACAACTGCAGTCCAGGGTTTAATCTCCAAAGCCAATTATTTTTGCAGGAAAGAAACAATGAAGTTAATTATATTGGTAAGAACACACGACACCATTTGAGTGTGCAAATCCCTGTTAGTGAGAAGAACATCCCACCAAAACGAGGGAGTGATTTCAATCCCCTCAATTGCAAAAGTAATTAAGGGCACAATTAAGCAAAGAATGAAATGCATGTTTTGGTTTTTTCTTTTTTTTTTTTTTCAGTACTTGTATAAGCACTGTATTGAATCAAGACGTGACACTGGTGTCACCCTGTCCCACGGGGCTGGCACAGCACGAGGTGAGCTCCCAGCACAGCAGTGGCCCTGGACGCGCCATCGCCGCTGGCCCGCGGCGCCTCTGCCCGTCCTGCCAGGTCACCCCTCTCTGCTCCTGACACAAACTGGCTTTTGAGCCTAACAGGCTGCAACTGGATTTTTAAGAGCAGTCTGAAGTTAAAAATAGTTGACATTTTGGAAGTGACTGCAAGGTAAAATTCAGGCTTCCACTAGGTTTATAGCCATCGGAAAGGGTTCTGACTGCAGAAGTGTGCAAAACATGATTGCTGCTAAAGACCACAGCTGAAAAAATGCCACATGTTTATAACTGCTGTATACCAAATCAAATACAATAGATTTACTATCAAGGGAAGACTAGATTGGCAAACATGGTAAATCACATTCCCCCATGACGTTTATTAAGCTTCAAGGCACTCTGGGAGACAGAAGGCTGAAGTGAGTGGAAGTTCTGAGCCTTCCACCTTTGTCTTCCGTGTAATTATAAATTTCTGTCACCCCAAAAGGGGCAGGTGATGGTACCTGAATGCCCACAGCCATGCAGCTCCATGACACAACTCCCTGCACCCAGCCCATAACTCACCAGCTTTAACCCTCCTCTGAAATGACATCTATATAAATATTGTTAATAGCACTAACATAATGTTAAGCCAGGTTTTACTGGACTCCCTCATACACCCTTTGGATTTATTAGCTATAGGATTTGAAGTAAATTTTTATTAGCCCAAGTTAAACCCAGCTACCATGGGCTTGGCTTTTGGGCTTTCTTTACCCCATCTTTCTTCTGTTATTTGAGCTTGGGTCCCCTTTTCTCAGCCCAGTGCTTCCTCCCTCAGACCAAAACGTCCTCGGATAAATCTTACCCAATGAAATATTTATTAATTTTCCTAACCAATGTTGATCTCATAAATTACCAAGACTTTTTCATGAAATGGTTATTAACATCCATGGCTGTATGTTAATGGCTTATTGACCAAATATGGGATAATTAGACCCTAGGAGCACTGGCCACTGTGATCTATGGGAAGCAAATTTGGCCCTTATTACACCAATGACCTATTTAATATCTACTGATGAATTTAAGGTAGAATCACAGGCAGAATTTGTTTCAAGGAGCTGCCCTCCAACTAACGAGCAGAAAGATTCTTGTATAAAATCTATTGATCCAGAAAAAAATATGAACAAAAATCATTTTTTGTAACTGATGATTAATTGTCTAAATCCATCTTAGACTGAGATGCACCAAGAAAACACCAGTAGCCAGATACCTCCTGGGATTAACTGAACAATGAGTCCATTTGACTAGAGGGCCCTGTCTTCTCTTCCAGCTTTGTAAGATTTAGGTCCTAATTTAAACTATGGAGATTTATACTAATATTTGTAAAGAATTTAAACATTTATCCATGCTGCAGTGCCAGGAACAGCTGCTTAAACCTGCTGCAAATAAATGACTTGTGCTTGGTTTCAGTTCTAAGCTGCCTGGTGCTCAAGGAGCCCCTTTCTCCATCGTCTCATAATATTTTAAATCAAATTAAAGTTAGGATAAAGGGAGTCAAAACAAAGCTAGACAGGAAGGAACACAATTTGAAGCACTCGAGCTTCAGCCTCCTTGTAGGCAGGATGCACAGGTCTGAATGCAGTTCAGGAGTTAATCTGGGGATGTTTCTGTGAGCACAAAACCTCCTCAGCTGATCCAGCAAGCTGCCTGGCACCGTGGTCCTTTGGCCTGGAAAGGCTGGAAATGCACACCCCTGGACCAGGCACAGACACAGCTCGGGCAGTGCTGAGGACTGAATTCAAAGCATTCATGCTTTTGATCCAAAGAGATGCAAGTGAGGGGAGGGTGGAGGTTTGGGTGGGGCAGCTGACTGGTGCTCCCACCGCGCTCCCCTTCCCCAGCCGTGGTTCCAGCTGCTCCCAGAGCCCTGCTCTGGTTGCTCCTCCCTGCTCCAGCAGCTCCTTTCCCAGCCTGGAGTGGCACAAATGAGGAGAGACTGGTTTGGCAGGTCACAGCAGAGATCCTGTGACACCACTGATGAGGGAGAGGAAACAATTTATTGCCCCAAATAAATGTTATAGTACCAATATCAGGCAGCCACCACTTCTTCTCCCACTCACTTTAACTTTTAGGTTCTGCACAACTGCTAACAGTGATTTTAAACTCTTTCTCCTGCCAGATTCAGCTACTCTGTGAGCAGGAGTAAACCCAGAATGGATTGACTGACTGCTGCAAGCAGGAGTGCTGCAGGTTCTCACAATTCAGACTTTGCCAAGCTCCAGGACACTACAAGAAGGAACGTTAACCTCTACTGCATTTTTAAAAATTAAAAAAAAAAAACAAACCAAACAATGTTCCACAGCAGTTTGCCCACCAAGGTGGCACAAAGCAGATCTTCCTGGGGTCAGGCCAGGCTCGGGCTCCTGGCTAAGGCTGGGCTGGGCTCGGTGTGCCCGTGGGACCCCTGCAGACCCCATGGCAGGAGCCCCCGAGCTCGGACACGCAGCTTACTGCATCAGCACATCACTGCAGAGAAAATAAATCCAGCAATGAATATGGAGTGCAGGAGTGACTGCAAGGAGTAATTCACAACAGCTCGTGTACCTCTCCAATTCACTGTACGGGAGACACTGCCTGGGGGAGACAGGGGAGATATTAGCAGGTGAAATGAGAAGGAAGTTTCCCAAACTGAGTTGAGGACAAGTCCTGGAGGCTAATGAAGGGACAGATGAGAGGGACAAAGGAAAAACACCACCAGAGCTGTTGTTCTTCCTCCCTCCACCTCTTCCTCAGCTGCAGGAGCAACACAGCCAAGCCCCCTTGACTGATGGACTTTTAACAACTCCCCCTCTCCCAAACTGCTGACCCGAGTCAGGTGAAAGTGAAGGACAAGGGATGACACTCACTGGGGAGGAGAAGAGGAAGAAGAGGAAGAAGAGGAAGAAGAGGAAGAAGAGGAAGAAGAGGTGGAGGTGGAGGAGGACATGGCAGTGGCTGCTGAAGTCTAGCCCAGGCAAAACCAAAATACCAAACGTGATGAGAGCACAACCTGTGGGCTTGCTCCAGCCCAGGTCTGACTCTTCCAATGCCAGTGCAGAAATTGAAACCTGCTCCTCAGAGCAGCACGAGGCCATCCCAGGGCCAGCCCTGCAGCCTCATCCTCACACCTCCCAGCTGAGCATCCACCTCCGACTCAGCTTCCTGCCTGGAGCTGTATCACCAGCCAGCAAACACCTGGAGTTAAAAATTAAATACAAAGAAAAGAGAAACAGCTTCCTCTGCACTATCTATTGAGTTCAAAAGGAAAATGCTGTAGATCTTCCCTGTTTCTCACAAAAATGGTGTCATTGTGAAATGAATCACCTGGCTGTGCCAGGCACTGTGTTCCAGAGAAATTCTCTCTCCCTGCCTCTCCCTGTGCTGCCTCCTCTCCCACCCGAAATCCACTCTTGCCTCTCATGGGTGTTAGAAAGAATAGGTGCAGATTTTAACCTCTATAACAGTCACTAAAGCACATATATTTGTTTTCCTCTGTGCTGGGAAAATGTCCCCAAGGAAGCATGTTAAATTTGGGGTTTAAAAGCACCAATTTAGCTATTATGAGTTTTCTATGCTTTTTCTATTCAGGGAATGTTTGGCTTGAATACAGTACAGAGAAGAAATAAGATCAGCTCAACTGTTTTAAAGCTGATTGACACCTTGGGTTTTTTCCCTTGCAATCTGAAGCGAAAGAAAAAAATATAAAGGGAACCAGACACTCATTTAAAAGAAATTATTTCCTTGCCTACAGTCCCTGATCAGGGCTGCCTGTGCAGGGAGAATGAGATCTCATAAAAACCCTTTTGTGGGTTCTTTTTCACATCATTTTGGTTCAGGTTTTGGTGGCAGATGAACTGTATTTCATCCGAGTTTAAAGGAAATTCAAAGTGAAGTTAAGGAAGTTGCTGTAAATGAGAAAAAAAATTCCCAACAAACCCTTTCATTCTAGCTTAACATATCAGCCAAACCAGGAAACAGCTGTAGCAGAAATATTGTTTTTAATAATCGGAGAAAGCAGCGGAGCCGCAGCTTTTGTTGGAACAGTGACCCCCAATGGTGAGAGCGACACGGCCGAGAGGAGGAGACCCTGGTGGGGATGAGGAGACCCTGCCGGGGATGAGGAGACCCTGGTGGGGATGAGGAGACCCTGGTGGGGATGAGGAGACCCTGGTGGGGATGAGGAGACCCTGCCGGGGATGAGGAGACCCTGGTGGGGATGAGGAGACCCTGCCGGGGATGAGGAGACCCTGGTGGGGATGAGGAGACCCTGCCGGGGATGAGGAGACCCTGGTGGGGAGGAGGAGACCCTGGTGGGGAGGAGGAGACCCTGGTGGGGATGAGGAGACCCTGGTGGGGATGAGGAGACCCTGCCGGGGATGAGGAGACCCTGGTGGGGAGGAGGAGACCCTGGTGGGGAGGAGGAGACCCTGGTGGGGATGAGGAGACCCTGCCGGGGATGAGGAGACCCTGCTGGGGATGAGGAGACCCTGGTGGGGAAGAGGAGACCCTGGTGGGGAGGAGGAGACCCTGGCAGGATGGGCAGACCCTGGCAGGTGCAGGGGATGGTCTCCTGCACACCTGGAGTGATGCCCTGCTGGCCCTTGGGCCCATTGCCTCCCTCCCCACGGCGTCCAGGCCCGGCCTTCGCCCCGTGGCCCTGGCTTGGGAGGCTGGGAGCCCTGGCACGGGGCACCACAGGCTGCCCCCAGCCCCTGTGCCCCCCAGACAGAGCCCATGTGGGGCAGGGGGTCCCTGGGGAGTGACCCTGGGGAGGAACTGGCAGCAGGGGGTCAGAGGGAAGTCCACGGTGCAGTGCCAGGGTGTCCCTGGTGCAGTGCCAGGATGTCCCTGGTGCAGTGCCAGGGTGTCCCTGGTGTGGTCCCAGGGTGTCCCTGGTGCAGTGCCAGGGTGTCCCTGGTGTGGTCCCAGAGTGTCCCTGGTGTGGTCCCAGGGTGTCCCTGGTGTGGTCCCAGGGTGTCCCTGGTGTGGTCGCAGGGTGTCCCTGTCCCCCAGCCGCCGTGGGGGGGTGAGGGGGCCTGGCAGGAGTGGGGCCCACGGTAGTCCATGGCCAGTGTGGGGTGGGTGGGGTGGCTCCGGGGGCAGCCCTGGGGGTCTCCTGGCACCGAGAATCTGCAGGAGGCAACCCCAGCCTGGGGTCTGGAGGGAGCTCCCGCTCCCGGGGCCTTGCGAACGCCGCTGCTGCTCCTGCAGCCCCGAGCCCAGGCACAGGAGCGTTCTGCCCTGCCACGGCACGGGGTGTCACTGCACGGGGTGTCACTGTCACTGCACGGGGTGTCACTGTCACTGCGCGGGGTGTCACTGTCACTGCACGGGGTGTCACTGCCACTGCGGGGTGTCACTGCACGGGGTGTCACTGTCACTGCACGGGGTGTCACTGTCACTGCACAGGGTGTCACTGTCACTGCACGGGGTGTCACTGCACGGGGTGTCACTGCGGGGTGTCACTGTCACTGCACGGGGTGTCACTGCACGGGGTGTCACTGCGGGGTGTCACTGTCACTGCACGGGGTCCCACGGCACAGGGTGTCACTGTCACTGCACGGGGTGTCACTGTCACTGCACGGGGTCCCACGGCACAGGGTGTCACTGTCACTGCACAGGGTGTCACTGTCACTGCACGGGGTGTCACTGTCACTGCACGGGGTCCCACGGCACAGGGTGTCACTGTCACTGCACGGGGTGTCACTGTCACTGCGCAGGGTGTCACTGCACGGGGTGTCACTGTCACTGCGCAGGGTGTCACTGCACAGGGTGTCACTGTCACTGCGCGGGGTGTCACTGCACGGGGTGTCACTGTCACTGCACGGGGTGTCACTGCACAGGGTGTCACTGTCACTGCGCGGGGTGTCACTGCGTGGAGTGTCACTGCACGGGGTGTCACTGCACGGGGTGTCACTGCACGGGGTCCCACGGCACGGGGTGTCACTGCACGGGGTGTCACTGCACAGGGTGTCACTGTCACTGCACGGGGTCCCACGGCACGGGGTGTCACTGCACGGGGTGTCACTGCACGGGGTGTCACTGTCACTGCGTGGAGTGTCACTGCACAGGGTGTCACTGTCACTGCACGGGGTCCCACTGCACGGGGTGTCACTGTCACTGCACGGGGTGTCACTGTCACTGCACAGGGTGTCACTGCGTGGAGTGTCACTGCACGGGGTGTCACTGCACGGGGTGTCACTGCACAGGGTGTCACTGTCACTGCACGGGGTGTCACTGTCACTGCGCGGGGTGTCACTGCGTGGAGTGTCACTGCACGGGGTGTCACTGCACGGGGTGTCACTGCACAGGGTGTCACTGTCACTGCGGGGTGTCACTGCACGGGGCCAGGGGCTGCCATGGCTGCAGCACCGCTGGCTTTGGCTGCCTTTGCTCCGTGGCACTGCCAGCGCCCGGCGCGGTGGGCGCAAGATATTCCTTTTCTTTCTGGTCAGTACTCATGGTCTCGTGGTTGAACGGTTTGTTTATCCTGACAGAATGTCATCCGGCTTGGCTTTGATTTTGCAAATAATCCACCCCCAGCTATGAATGCTCTCGCTCCAAGATCGCCGTAACTTCCGCGCCGCCGCGGGGCATGGCATGATTCCGTGGTGGTTAAGGGGAGAGGAAAGGGGAGGTGCCCTTGTCCTTCTCCCTCGTTTTGAGAAGTAAACAATAAAGTTTAAGCCTTCCCAGAGAAAATTTGTAAAAATGTGAGAAGACAGTAGAGACCAAATAATTATCCATAATCAATACAGTTAAAGTCAATGGACGCTGCGTGTCCTCTTCTAATAGACTTTGTTCTGGGCTGTACCTTGACAGTTTATTTAGAAATATGAACTTGGTAAGGAATGGCTATTTGACTATGTAATCTTGTTAAACTCATAAATTTAGTTGGTCTGAAGTCTATATCATTGAAGTCAGCTGGAACTAAATGTTTTGATAGCTAAAAAATGGTTCATTGAAGAAAATTCTGAAATAATGGGACTAATAAGTTGCCAAAATAACTGTTTATGAGTGCCTAAGTGAAACTATCATAAGGCAAGGGGAAAAATTTTTGACCCACATCTTAAATTCTTGCTTAGTCAAGTTATGCAGGCAAATAGATTGTAAAATGGGACATGTTTATAAAATAAAGCTGATTAGTGATGTTGGTGTCTTATACAACCTACATCCAGCATTAAATCAGATTAATTTATAGGTGATTTTGTTGATGAGCACAAACTGATGCTCCCATGGTGTGAATTTCAATAACTTGCTTTCCTCTTTGGAATCCATAATTCTATTATTTGAGACACTTCATTGTTATAGATAACACATTTTAAGTGTTATTATTTATGCTGTTTCATCTTGTCACTTAGGTTCTTGCTCAAGTTCATTAATGTATTGTGCTCCTCTCTGTACAAGAGGGTGCAGGGAGAGCAATTGATTTTAAGTCCCCGTAATGACTGATGATATCACACGTGTTTACCACTGTGACACCACGGACGAGATGCTAATGCTGCACAGATAAACATGATGTCATTTCATGCAATTAAACACTTAATGTACAGCAGGTAATGATTTGGTAAGCTTGGCACATGCAAGCACTGGCTTTTAATCTTATTAACAGGGGTAGGATGACGCCACAAGTGATATACACATACCCAGACTGTATCAATAAAACACAGGCTTGGGTCATTCTGCTGTGATAGGATGGAGGTGCCAAAAATATGTCCTGGGCAGTTTTTGTAGGACCTAGGAAGAGGTGTCAGATTCAGACCAGGCTGAAAGCAAACAAGTGAAGGGTTCCTGACGTACCTGGAGCTCTTCCCCCGGGCTGCAGTTGCAGCAGAGGGGAGGTTACTCAGTGCAGGCACAGGCTGCTCTCTGGAGCACTGAGCACCGGGGTTCTCATTGCCTGGTGTCCCACGGCCTTCTCTGAACCTCCCTGGCCCTTCTCGTGGCTAGTGAGCATCTGTCTGAGGCCGCTGCTAGGTGAGCACCCAGCCATGCTGCTGGCTAAGGACGAGTGTGTCCTGCTCCTTGGGGCAACGTGTCCCAAAACTGCCCTCGGCTCTGCAGGACCCGCTGCAGTCCTTCCCCAGCGCCATGCAGCCTCTGCCCCTCTCTGCAGCTCTGCTCTCCCTCCTTGCAGATGCTTCCCATGGCCTCAGCTCTGCAGATGCAGCAGCAAATGGTATCCTTCCACAATAGTCAATATTTCCCAGCTTTGACAGATTAGCCAGAGTAATCACAGATTTTATGTGGCACAATTAACATATCTTTTCTTTACAGCTAGTGCACATGAATTTGTCTGTGCTGAGCAAGGTCACGCTGTGCTCCAGGCCAGCAGCATCCTCGGGGCAGGTCCCAGACCTGCACCAAGGCTGGTGGCAGCCTCTGGCCAGTGGCTGCTCACCGAGTGGCAGCAGTAGCCCCACGGGGAACTGGGGCTCCTGGCAGTGGCACCAGCTTCCCCAGCCCCTGCAGAAGGGCTGTCTCTTCCCCATGTTTTGTGATTTGGGGGAGACAGGTGTGGATTTTAAGGCCTGATCATTGTACTGCTGGAAAACTGGGAATCTCAATAGTCAAAAAGAGAATGGGCTGGGCACTGGGAATGCCCAAGGCACCGTCACAGTGGGCATGCTGTGACTGGGACTTGTGTTAAACAGCACATGGCACCACAGAGCAAAGCCCTAGGAACACAGAGGACAAGATTAAATAAAATACTTGGCTTTGTAAAGGGAACAAAACAACACAACGATTTTGTCCAGACTTCTGGAGTCTCATCATTTTTGGAGAAGTGCTTGCTGCCAGAGGTGTTCCGGGTGAGGGAGGCGAGCAGGACGCCCTGCACGGAGCCCGTTTGCTCAGCCCCAGTGCCCGGGCTCTGCGGGCGCCGTCCCCCTCTCTCTCCCTGCTGCGAGGGATGCAGCTGCTCTCCCGCCTGCCCTCTCCGAGATCCCTCTGTCCCCTGACCTCTGTCACGCTCGGCCCTTCCCGCTTCCCTGAAATCAATTATCTGCTCTGCACTGCTCCATATTCATCAGGCTCCAACCGTTTGACCTGCTGCCCCCGCTCCAGCCCAGTGCTGCTTCCAGGCTCTGCTGAGGGATGGCTCTGCCTTCCAAACCCTGCACGGAGGGCTCAGCCTGGCAGGGGCTGGGGCTGCTGGCACCGCTCCTGTTCTGGGGTGCAGAGATGGCTCCTGGGCACTGCTGCTGCTCTGGGGTGTGGTGGTGGCTCCTGGGCACTGCTCCTGCTCTGGGGTGCAGGGATGGCTCCTGGGCACTGCTGCTGCTCTGGGATGTGGTGGTGGCTCCTGGGCATTGCTCCTGCTTCAGGGTGCAGAGATTGCTCCAGGGTGCAGGGATGGCTCCTGGGCACCACTCCTGCTCCAGGCTGCAGAGGTGTCTCTGCACTGAGCTGCTCCAGTGTGAGAGCAGAGGTCCTGGCTGTGACCTCAGGTGTGACTGGGCACGGGGGACCATAGGCACCTTGTGGGGGACAGGGGCCTCTGGAGAATGAGCCAAAGGATCTGAGTCCATCAGGAAGCTCTGACAAAGCCAAGGCCAGCAGCAGAGTCACGCCAGCCCAGCACGAGGACACCCATGAGCAGCAGGCAGCCGTGGCACCGGGCTGGCATCACTGGGCAAGCTGGGCAAGCCTTGGCCATGCAGGCACGGAGCCCCTGGGCTCTGCACGGGCTGGTGCTGCTCTGGGAGGTGTCCCAGAGCCCGGCTGCACCAGCACATGTCCCTGTGCCACAGCAGAGCTGAGCCTGCACCTCTGTCCCTCTCTGGATTCCTTTCCAAACAGCAGCAGCACGGCTCATGTTTGGATTTCATTTTGTCTCCTTTCCAAAGTCTCTGGGACATGCCTGGGTTAATATTATAGTTTATCAACAATCAGTGCTTAAGAAATAGGTTCTCTTTGGGTGATATTTAATGAGCTTGGAAATAAGAATATGGCTGGGCTGGTGTAGGAGACAGGAATGAGAATTTTAATGAGGGTATATGTTTAATAAAAGGTTAATAAATTTTAATTAAATTAAACCAATAGAATTCAATATTTGCTCAGGATATCAAAGTTCTGTTTGGCGTGGTGGTGTGTGAAATGCTGGCTCACACTCTGCTAACACAGGGGTCTGCCTCCCACTTCCACCAGCATCGCCAGCCCCAGCACCTCAGGCATGTGAAATCCTCTGGTTATGGGAAGGGACTATGGGAGATTTGAATCTGGGGACATTCTGCAGGTGAGTCATCACGAGAGGTACCAAAGGCTCCTCCCTGGCTCACAGACCCCTGAGTGTGCTGGCAGCTGGTGCTCAGCCGTCTCTGCTGTGCCAGAGCAGCCTGGTGGCACTCAGGGCACCATGTGGCCCTTGGGCTCCAAGTTCCCCTGTGTCAGGAAGGCGTTTGCTGCTCCTCTGCTCCCTTGGAAGCCCCGGGGGGGTTTCATATCCAACAAACCTTTCTTTAGTTTCATGGAGCCCTGGCCTGAGCGGCCCGGGGGGCTGAAGTGTCCTGGTGCCATGGTTGGACACAGGGACAGCCTCAGCCCTGTGCCCTCAGCTCCTGGCAGAGGCTGGCAGGGCCTCACACGGGGCCCTCTGAGAGCTCCTGAGCACAGTTCTGCCCGGAGCAGCTGGCATGAGACATGATGGAATTGTTTACAGAGCCCTGGGCCAGATGTGGTGGGTGCCCCCTGCACCGGGTCACAGCTCATCAGCCTGGGCAGGGACAGGGACAGGCAGGAGGCAGAGCCTGGCACAGCCTTCAGCATGGGCAGGGTGAGCAGCTGCTGCAGCACAGCCTGGCGTGGCACAGACTGAAAGAGGAGGTTTAGATTATATGTCGTGAAGAAGTTCCTCCCTGGCAGGGTGGGCAGGCCCTGGCACAGGGTGCCCAGAGCAGCTGTGGCTGCCCCTGGATCCCTGGCAGTGCCCAAGGCCAGGTTGGACAGGGCTTGGAGCAGCCTGGGACAGTGGGAGGTGTCCCTGCCGTGGCAGGGATGGAATTGGATATTTGAGGTCCCTTCCACCCCAAACTGTTCCATGATCCTGTGATTCTGTGACGCAGCACAGCAGCACTGGGCAGCCCCTGGGGTTTGTGGCTGCCCCGGGCAGCAGGACAGAGTGGCACAGACCCCGTGGGCACGGTGCTCCTGGCGGGTGCTCCTGGCAGGGGAGACCACTGGGGCCATGAGGGGTTCCTCCCTTCCTGGGGCTCTGGGGGCCACCCTGGCACGCAGCACCTCTGCTCCCGTTCGCCGCCGTGAGAACACACGCTGGCACAAAACCCGAATCCCAGTGGATTTGCAGGAGATGGAAAAGCTGAGGGTTTCTTTCAGAGCAATGCGTGAGGATAAAGCCACAGCTTTGTGCCAACTGCCAGTGCTGCTGAGGGAGCCCCTCGCAGCTCTGCAGACTCCAGAGAGAGTTTGGGCTTGCACTCCTGGTGGCCACTACCCTCTCCCAGCATGGTGAGGGGACACGACAGGCAGGGAACCGGTTAAGAAACCTTATTAGAAGGCTTCACAGGCAATAAATGTATTTCTTCTAAAAGAACTGGAGGAATATTTGGATTATTACATTTATTAGACGGCTCAGCAAATGTGTTACACCCATATGACAAATAAATGTGATGGTTTCAGATTTCATTAGGCAGCCCCGGGCAGCGGCGCTTTGTCCCAGCCACAAATGAGCAGGGCCCTGTCACCGTTCCTTAATGGTCATTTTTGCATCAGTGGTAATGGATGTGCCCGGCGTGGCACTGCCCACGCCCAGGCACAGCTGCTGCAGGGAGCAGCCCCTCCTCTGCACAGCCAGCGGGAGCTGCTCTGGAGCTCAGGGCTGTCCTAGCCCATCTCGGGAGGGGAATGAGGAGGAAGGAGCTGTGGGCACCCAGCGCCACCCTTGCCACCTGGCGGGCTTGCGGCAGTCCCCGCGCCGAGCCCTGGCAGAGCACCACGCTGTCTGCAGGGGAGGGAGCACGGTGCAGAGGGACAATAACTGCTTTCTTTTCTTTTTTTTTTATTTATTTCTTTAAACCAGTGTCAAAACCAATCTGAGCAGCGGACGCATATATTTAAATTAAAAGTAATTAAAAATACGCTGCCAGAAAAACGCATGATGGATTCAATGTAAGAAAATGAAGTAATAAAATACTTTATGGATTAACTCATATCAGACTGTTTTGCAAATTTATTTTTCATTATGATACATCCATATCAGATAATGTCTGAATTTATTATGCTGCCTTCAGGCAGGCTGTGTCAGAAACCTCCCCAGCCCCATTTGGGCCTGGTGACTGGTGAGCAAGGTTTCTGTCATCATTTCTTAGTGGTCACTTCACCTCAGTAATAATGAACGAGTCAAGCAGGGCTGTTATTTTCTTTAATCTCTTTCCTCATATTAAAAAAATACAGCCAGCCACATCATTATTGCAGCAGGCCCAGAGGACTATTTCCAGGTCATTACTCCAGTTCGTCTGAGCGTCTCAAGGTCCTAAAGGGTTTGGGGTTATATGCAATAAGGCGTTCGTCGACAACATTTCCCCTGAGCCCTAGGTGTTAATGAGAAAGATTTTCCATGTGGCTGTTAACACTGTGTGGTTTAAAAAGTCACAAAGAAAATGGGATTTCCTCCTCCAGCTTCTGTCTCATTGTGGATCTCCATGTTTGCAGACACGGGAGGACAGTTACCTCTCTAATTGCATGAATTCTAGAGGGGGAATCTTAACTGTGTGTGGGGTAGATTTCCCCCAGCCAAGTTTGAAATGTTTTGGTTTATTTGCTTTTAATTTTCACTATATTATTCTGACAGAAAATTTTCTCCTCTCTGTGGACAGAAGAAATGCAAACTGCAAAGCCACAGCCAGGCTAATACCATCAAAAATTCCATTTTTTGCCCAAGACAGTGTCCCGACTCTCTAATCTCATTTGGAAGAATATTTTTGTCTGCTCAGCATCTTCAGCATTTTACCAAACCAGAGCCCACTATACTCGTGCTGTGCTCTTAGAGCTGCTATGAATTTTTAAATGTGTAAAAATGACAGAATATTAACAAAAGCATTGATTTTCCTATTTATTTTTATGCATTTTATTAATTAGACCACTTTCAAGTGTAACCACTGTGTATTAAATGTACTCTGCAATGTTGGATATAGATCGCAAACAATAAACCAAATTGAATTCTTTACAAAACAGAAATTCAGAAAAAATACAATTAAAATGCTGCCTGTTCTGTCAGGCAGTGGCTGCAATCCCCAGCCCTGCAGCCATTCCTGGGCAGGGTTTGCTGGAGCTTCCCCCACCGAAGGCCTTTACAGAGCCCTGAACAAGCAGATAATGCACCGAGAGGCAGAGAGATAATTTTAGGAATTCCATATCTGCGGACAGGTTTGGAGCAGACATGCACTGTTATGTCAGCAATTTTTATAACAACCTACTCAAAGCCCCTACTGTGCTCCTTCATATTCCAGACAAAAGGCTTGGAAATGTCTCCCCCAGTCCTCAGAAAGGACATTTTACGAATTCTCTGAAAACCTGCCAGAGTTCAGTGGGAACTGCTTTCAGGCTGTCTTTGCTCACACTCCAGTGCATTTTGCAGTGAAGCTAATTCCAGCTGTGGAGAGATGTTGGTGGATGGAGGCATCCCACATCCCACAGATCTCGGAGCCATTTGATCATTAATTTTTTAAAATCCTTTGTAGCAGCTGTATAATCCTCCAGGAAAGCAATGGAGTGGGGCCCGTGCCTGGAACATGTGCAAAGCTGTGGAAATGCAGAGTGTTCTGGGTGGGAAAAAGCACCTTAATCCAGGTACTTGGCATTCCTGGATACAGATCAATTTTCCCCTTAACCTGTTCTTTTAAAGCTGTGCCACTGCATAAATCTAGTTATTAGCGAAACTCAGATGTCAGACGAGTGCAGAGGCATAAAAATATCTCGGTTCCCCGATGGGGATATTAGCACGTCCCTGCAGCAAGAGCATGCAGGTGGTTTAACCTGCAGTTGTGAAGCTCTGGTGTTCCATCGCTGAGGAAACTCATAATTCTGCTCCCAGAGCTGGATGTGCCTGATCCAGGGTCACCCACTGCCTGCTGGCTGGAAGGAAAATCTTTGAGCAGGCACAGAGCCCTGAGGCTGAGCCCTCAGAGCCCCGGGCGAGGCTCTGGCTTTACACTGAATCACTGAATCACCAAATCACAGACTGGTTTGGGCTGGTAGGACCTTAAATCTGATCTCATCCCACACCCCTGCCAAGCCAGGGACACCTCCCACTGTCCCAGGCTGCTCCAAGCCCTGTCCAGCCTGGTCTTGAACAACTCCAGGGATCCAGGGGCAGCCACAGCTGCTCTGGGCACCCTGTGCCAGGGCTGCCCACTCTTGCTCCAAAACCCCACAGGTTCTGTGCACACCTGGTGCAGGTGCTGATGCGGGACCCAGGGCTTGCAGGATTTTAGAGGGCTCTTGATTTAGGCACTGATGTGACATCGAGGACGTGCAGCTTGTCTGGCAAGTGCTGGGATTACAGCCGGAGCCGTGGGATGCCCCAGCGCCACTTCGGTGCCTCCGTGGCAGTGGGAAGGCGCAGGAGGAGCAGGGAGTGCCCCGCACACGCGGCTGCACCAGCGACCGTCTGTGGCCGTGCTGAGGTGGCACCGGCCCGCAGTCCCCCCTGGCTCCTCCAGATCCCCCTGGGTCCCTCAGATCCCCCCCGGCTCCCCGAGATCGCCCCCGGGTACCCCAGCCTGCGATCCCCAGCAAACCTCATCACCGGCAGCTCTCGCAGCCGCGTTGCCGGCGTGGGACAGGCACGGCACGGCCCGGCACGGCCCGGCACGGCACGGCCCGGCACAGCACCGCAGCCGCGGCCAGCCCCGTGCCCGCCCGGCTCTGGGCAGGCTGCACGGGAGCTGCTCCGGGAGCTGCTCCGGGAGCAGGCGGCGTGCGGGGACCCTGCCCGGGCAGGGCGGCCCGGGGCACGCCCGGCGGCTCCCGAACGCGCCCGGCCTTTTCAGGGAAGATTTAGGAGGACTGTGCAATCTGCAAATTCTAAAGAGCTGACGGAGACAGTTATTAAGGGCTGGTGGGTGATGGCTGCTTGCAGTGTTATTAAAGTGCTAAAAGATTATGTCTGTGATAGCTCTGTGCTTACGGTGTCCTTCATGGCCACTTCCACAGGGACGGAGGCAAGGAGAAAGGCAGAGGATCGATAAAAGGATATTACCACTGGGCCAATCCCAATAATAAGAGAGGTGATATATACACACCATTTAAATTGTCCAACACATTTAATGTTCATTAACACTAATTTTCACAGTGCTGGTGTTTAATGTATTATTGCAATGAAATTAATAAAAAAATACCCCACAGGAAATATAATTTAACTGTTTATAAACTTACCTTTTGATTGCCAATTTCCTGCCGAGCTCTGCTTCTGCATCAGCTTTTGCAGGAAACTGCAGGCACAACAGCTGGGGGCCAGGGCTGGGGGGTCCCTGGAGCCCTGCACCCACGGGCCGGGCATGGCACAGACCCCCATGACCTGGCAGAAATGGCTGCGAGAACCAGGGGTCCTTAAGCCATTTTCCCTCCTTTTATCTTTCCACCCTTTTTAGCAACCTCCTTCAGAATCCTCCCTTCTTCTTCTCCTTCAGAACTTCCTCAGCATCACATGGATGAATGTTCAGTATCCTTGTGAAAAATCTTGACTTCAAATGGGTTTGGTGTATGGGCATTTTTCACATAAAAGAGAAAAAAATCACCATGCAATAGTTTCGTTATTCTGCAGTAACTACTGGGAATTACATATTTATTTATCTCGTACGAAGCACAGGGAAATTGTATTTGGCCACAGTGTATAAATTGTGGCATAATTACCGTAAAATTTATAGTTTTTATACTTCCAACAAGTTAGCTTTTAAATCACACAACCCCATGTAAATACTTTAAAATTATTCAGTAATTACTTATTTACATTGTAATTAAAATAAGTAATTAGCATACATTTACAGAGGATTTACATACTTATTTGTGAAAATAGTTCCTTGGCAGATGCAAAAAGAAATCTTCAGCTGATCATAAAAAAAATAGAGAAGAGATGTGTGTGGGAAGGGAGCCGCGGTGGCGGGGTGACAGCGGGGGCTGCAGCCAGCGCGCCCCGCCCGCCGGGCGCAGGGGTCCCCATCGGGGGGCTCTGAGCCGGGGTCGGCAGCGTGGCAGGATGGGGGCGGATGAAAGGAGCGGTTGCCCAGCGTGAGCAGGACCCGCTGGCCCCGAGGGGCGAGCAGGGGAGCGCGCAGGGACCGTCCCCAGCCCGGGGCACGGCCCCTCTCAGGCCGGAGCCCCCGCGCCCCGCGCAGGGAAGGAGCGCTGCGCCCGCAGAGCTGCCGGGGCTCAGCTCTGCCAAGGGCTGGCACAGCCCCTGCTCCTGGAAACGTCTGGATCCGCTCCGAAGGAGCAGCCGTGTTCTTAGAAAGCGAGTTGGCGTGGAGCGGAGCTGCCCTCGAGCCAAAACCGGCCCTTCGAAAGCCAGGCAGGGCCGGAGAGTGCTCGGCTGCGGGATTAGCAAACCCTCCTCGGAGGATCCGCGGGGCTGTGTAGCCACTGAGTATGCATTTCAGCTAAACAAGACAAATCTGGCTGGTGATTGTGTCTAACTAGGAAGAATGATTGAAGGTGCGTGCCCTCGGCTGTAAGGATAACATAAATGATGATTGGTTTGAGGCAGCAGCTCCCGGGCCAGAACCAGCAGGCGCAGCCGGCAGCGTGCTCTGGCACAGCCACCACAGAGGGGACCCCGGGGTGGCCACCCTGCAGCCTGGGTGGCCACCTGCCACCCCGCACTGCGGTCAGGCACTTTGCTGAGGGGAGCAGGGGGAGCCTGGGGCACAGCCCGGGCTGACACCAGCCTCAGCAAACACTTGTCCCAGCACAGCAGGGTTTTCATACACATTTGCACCTGCAGTGCACCAGTTCCTGCTGGGAAAAGGTGCCAATCCCCAGGGGGATCTTCCATGAGATGGAGTTTGGGCTGACGTGCAGGTCGGTGCTTGCATCTGGCACTGCTGCTCCTGGCACTGGCACGGGAGGGCAACGAGCTCTCCTGGGCCAGGAGCAGCTTCAGATGGACAATGAGAAGCACAGAGGTGCTAGTGAAGATGCTCCCACCTCAAGTGACACATCTGCACAGGTGCTTCCTGGTCCCCTCCCTGTCAGGATCGAGGTGACAGTGGGCCAAGGCACAAGCTGCTGCAGAGCTTTGCCTGGCAGTGGTGGCTGCTGGGAGCTCCTGGGGATGCCCACGGCTCTGGGCAGTGACCTCCTTCTGGGCACTCCAGTACATCCTGGCACTTCTGATTTCTGGGTTCTGCTCTCCATCATTGTGTGCTCTGCTTTCCCAGACTTGCCATTGTTTTGGCACATTTTGCCACCACTTCTGTCTTTAAAAAAAAAAAAAAAACATTTCTGTACCCGGTGAGTGCTGGCAGGAAGAGCTGGGAACTCTACAGACATCTGGAGTTTTGTGTAAGAGCAAGATTCTGTTCAGGGAATGAAGGGTTCCAGCAGGCAGACTAATGCTCCATAATGAGCAAGACCTCATTGCTGGAATTGTGTTTGCCACATTCAGCCAGTGCAGAAATCCCTTCCCAGGGAGACAAGATGATGTGGGCACAAAGGGGCAGCCACAGCCGTGGCTCTGCTGTGGAATTCACTCCCTCCCCAGAGCACTTGGCTGGGCTGTTATCACATGTGCTGTATTATTGAATTTCTCCAAAGTCTCCCTTTATCCTTATTAATGCTGTGAAAGTTGTAGCAAGGAGTGATATGATCTAACATTGGATAAAATCACAATTTGTCCTTCTTCTTGGTGTAAATGTAACAGGGCTTAACTGTACAAACAAATAAGCCTAAATAGAAACATTTGTGATGATAAATGGGCAAGGAGAGCGCTCACTGCAAGGTGAGAGATGACAGTGCCTGTGAACAGAATGGAGAATCTCGCTGCTTCAGGGTCAATCTCAGGCAGCCTCAAGGTCAGCTCTGCCGGCTCTCCCTCCTCCTCCTCCTCCTCCCTGTGGTGATGGCAGAGGTCCCCACATCTCGCTCCCAGCTGCAGCAGCTCCTGGGGTGCCGCAGTGAGCACGGCCGGGGTGGTTGGGCTGTGCCGCGTCCTGGGCACGGTTCAGTCCTGGCAGCTGCTTGGCCGGTGCTGGTGGGACTAAGCCCCTTCACCATGGAGAGGGCTGAGCCTCACCAGGAGAGGGAAGAGCAAGTGCAGGGAGCACGTGTGGAGCAGGGTGGCGGGCAGTGCCCGCTGGCAGAGCGGGCAGCGTGTCCTGGTGAGCTCGGCCGCGGGGCTGACCCCGCGCTCCCGTCAGCGCCACGAGCCCCGTGCGGATATTGATATGACAGGACAAAAGGCCAAGGTGCAGCAAGGACAGCAATCCGCAGGTCTCAGTCCATTTGTTTTTCACACCAAATCCATCACGGTAATGGGTCACCTTTCCGTGGCAGCTCATGATTACCTGCTTACCGGGGAGTGCGGCAGGTGGGCGGCTGGCCGGGCCAGCGGGGCCTGGGTGTGGGCGCTGCTCCCGCCGCCCCAGGATTTATGGCAGGTCAGCACTGCACGTTTCCCTGATAGATCAAGGAGACTGGAGTTTATTTGGGTCACAGTGACCGGTGGTGTTTGCTGTGACAAAAGACTGATGGGGAGAGCTCTGGGGAGCTGCCTGGGCACCTGCCGTGTGGGAGGAAGGGGAGCTGGGCTCCCTCCATTGCCCCTTGGTCGTCCCTCACTGACCCTCCTGGGGCACCTGGTGTGGGGAAGGTGTGGGGAGTTTTCTGCCATGGCATACTCTCCCAAATCCCCTTCCTCCCAGGACTGCAGCCCTCACTGCCCACCCTCCTGCTCTGCCAGCAGCTCGGGGCACAGTGAACATCTGCCCTTGGGCAGCAGCTCCGGCGTGGCTGCCCGGGAGGCAGGGCTGACCCCCGGGATGCCAGTCTGGCCACGCCGGCCGCTGCAGCAAGCGCTGCTGAGAGGAAAAATGTTCTTTCTGCAGCGTCCTGCTCACACATGTTCCTGTTTAATATTCATGCACCAAAATGAGACAAGTGCTTAATGAGATCAGCCATGAGTTTCATTTGAACTCCGCCGGCAAAGGAGTCCTAAAAATTGCTCTGCAGTGGATGTGCTGAAAAGTTTAATACTCGCAGCCTGATGACCTCCACGGGGGCCTGGGCGAGGCGGCCTCTGCTCCCGGCTGGGGAGGAGAGGGAGCTGGAAATTAGAGCTTATTAAGAACTGTCCCCCCATGTGCTTCAGTGGAGGTGTGAGCAGGTTCAGGGGGACCACGGGGAAGGCACAGGCTGCTCTGCAGGTGCCCAGGCTCTCCTTTCAGGTGGACGCTATCAGGGAGCACATGGACAGCAGCTAAACAATGCTCATTATTTCCATGCATAGGAAATCCCAGCCTCAGAAGACAGAGCTAAATCTCCCAACATCTTAAGGGATAGAAGACATCTGTGATAAGGAGGGTTGCCTTTCAAAGATAAGGAAAAAAAATTGAAACATATTATACATAAATGGCTTCAGGCAATGAATCACTCCGCAGCATCCTTGCCGTTGGATTGCGGTCATCACAAAGAAAATAGTAATAACGATAGTAACAATAATTAATACTGTGGGTGCTTTGTGCTGCTGCTGGCTGGAGGGCCCTCAGCCAGATCCCAGACACTAGGCCAGGAACAGTAAACATACATTTATGATAATTTTATTTGAACTCTTGAGAATACGTCCCACACCACTATGATTTGATGGCTTATTAAACCCTGCAGGGTACCTTCTCAGGATGGGAGTGCTAGGAGCAGTCGGAGGGAGAGAGAGAGCCATCAGCAGGGACCAGCATCATTTCCCTCCTAATTAAAAGTCAAAATGTCATCTAGGTTTTTGTATTGTAATTGCAATGGTCATTGCAAAGACACCATGAAATCTGACTGCATTAGCACTTCTTTGGGGGGAGGTCTGCTGGATGAAGATGTATTGAAGGCTTCGTTCTGGCATTCTTCTTGTACAAGTCTGGGCTTTAAGTGCAGTAAATGAGCCCCCCGCCAAGAGCTCACCTCACCTCTGGGCACCCCCTCCCCCAACCATATCAGGGGACTTGAATGGAAAAAAAAAATCATACATTCCAACCCTAAATGATACCAGTAAGTTTGTGCAAGCTTATGTAAATCACACAAAAAGTGACAAGTTTTCCTATTAAAAGATAATTGTAATCAGGGTGCTGGACGTGCGGTGCACTGATGATTGGAGATAGACGGGCAGCGTGAAAAGATGGATCGTTTTAATTTGCACCAATTAAATTGAAGTTCATGGGATCATCTTCTTCAATCTTCATGAATACTTTATTTTCTGGCTGCTATGGAGCTATTAAAAAGAATGATTGAGCCAAGAGCTAGGCATAGTATATTTTATGAAATATCACCTTTAAAGAATTTGAGTGCGCCATTTTCATAATGAGTTTTCTAGTACCTAATACCCTTCTATATTACTACATTTTTAAAGTGGATTGATCTGGAAAGTGCAGAAAGTGCAGGTAATGATACATTTTGCTAGGATAAGGTGGCTGATAATGTATCATGTTACTGCTCTGAGAATAATAGATTGCCTTGTGTTTGAGATGTGGCATTCTTATTTTGGTGCTTGCCTTCTGCAGACAAGGGGAGTCCTCTCTGTCTCTGGAAAAAAAATGTTTAATTGTTTGTACAATTTCCTTCTTGTTTCTTCTTTGTCTTTTCTGTATACTTGGTGACCTCAGAAACAGATTTCTGAGGTTTGAGGGAGGCTGTTCTCAGGTATGCATTTGTCTTGATGGATGTTGTTAGAACAGAACAGCATGTAGGAGACAACACACTATGGGAGATAAAGAAATACACAACCCTATATTATTTACCAGTGCCTCACATTCTCTTCCCAAGAGAAATGAGTGATGATAGCTTCAAAGGGATAAGTCAATGAGAAGGGTGGTCATCTCTCACTCACAACTGCCAAAAAGACCCCAAGTCTCACTATTTCATGCACAGACAAATCAAAACCTTAATGGGAAATGGGAGATGCTCAGCTGTGTGCCAGATTGGAGCCTGGCCCGTGGTTCTCAGCCAGCTTTTGTGACTGTGAAGCTGAGGAATCCCTCCTGAGCAGCCCCTGGCCCCATGGCTGTGCTGCCCTTGCCCAGCACTCGCTGACTGAGCTGGAGCTGCCCGTGGCTCCAGGCACTGGGAAAACTGGCCAGAAACTCCTGAGCACAGGGAAAGCCCAGAGCATCTGTAGAGTGATTGCTCTCCTACAGGTAAAGAAGTCACTTTGAAGGTCGCTGAGTAAAGTGTGAACAAATCCACAGGAGCCCGCGGCCCCTCCAGTGCCTGCGGGATCAGCTGTGGGGCTCCAGCTCCCGAAGGAAGTGTGAGCTGCCGCCCTGCAAGGAGTGGCTACCTGGGCCAGCAGAGAGGTGAGAGCCCGGCGCGGGGCCCGCCGGGGTGGCGCTGCTCGCCCCCGCTGCTCCCCATTCCCAGGGGCGCGTCCCCAGCTCGGCAAGGCACAGCGACATGACGCCGTCTCTCTCTACATAGGCTTAAGCAACAGCAATCATAATTAACCCTGCTAATTAATCAGGGCATAACATATTAATTGCTAGCACACGAGGCTCCAATTGAGCAGGTGCTGTGTGGGTCTCTAATAGGATAATGAAGTGACGAGCGGTGCCACGTGCAGCAGAGTGAGCATCGCTGGGGAGACGGGCTTGGCAAGCCCTGCGCTCAGCCGCGGCTCCTGCCCCCCGTGCCAGTGCCAACAGGCCAGCGGCATTCGGGCCACAGGGGTGCGAGCCAGACAGGGAGAAGGGAAGGTGTGGCCAGGCTGGCCAGGAGGAGCGCAGTGGCTGCCCGCTCTGCACAGGGCACTGGCACCGGCGTGGGCACCCAGAGGTGGCTCTGGGCAGGGTGAAGCCAGGGCCAGCCTCCCCCCTCGTGCTGCTCCGGGCTCAGCTCCTCGCCCCAGGGCCCTGCCGCGCTCCCCCAGGCACACCTTGCACCTGAAGCCCCTCGTCCTGCCCCTGCCCCCTCCGAGGGCAGCGCTGCATCTGCCCCCGAGCCCCCCGGGAGCCGGAGCCTTTGTGATGCTTCTGCTCCGCACGCACACGGGCTTGGCCTCAGTCCTGCTTTCGGTTTTCTCTGCATTTTGTTCCTCATGAATCCAGGTATCGCCGTGCTTTAGCACCAGCTGACTGAGCAGGTCTTTATAAATGTAATCTTTGTCTGGACTTGGCAGCACAGTGCAGTGCAGCTCCAGCCTGGCTGCAGAGCTCACAGCAGCAGAATAAGGTCTGCTGGCTGTGGTGGGGCCTGTCCCAGCGCCACGCTCCGCAGATGAGGAGCTGTTTGCAGTGACCAGGCACCTCCTCAGCAGAGGAAGGGCGTGCAGGCTGTCCTGTCTCCTCCAGGACCAGCGAGGTGAGCCAGGAGCCACCCTCAGCTCCCTTCACCTGCACATCCCTAATATTTAAACCATTTCATTTAGGGCAAGAGCTTTCACTGGGATTGCACAGGACCCTCTGTGATCTGCTTCACCGTTGTTTAGTCTAATTGTCCTAAAATTGGCAATAGATTAAAAGAAAATAATTATCCCTAATTATGTCAATTAAATGGCTAATTCATTAACGAGTTTAACATCCTTTACTTGGACCATCTCTGCTAGGCAAGATTGTGCTTCCAAGAAGAGATGCCAGGCACTTGCTGCATCCTGTGTTGCTGCTGTTGCAGTGTGTTTAGCATGAGCTGCAGGAACAAAATCCCCTCATTATTCAGATGACAGAACAAAACTATAAATAGTGGATCGCAATTAAAATCAGAACAATTACTTTTTATCCATTATGCTGCCTTCTGCACAATGGCAGCCTATAAAAGGAAAAAGCACCGTCCTTTTAGATCTCTCTCTCTCTCCCTCTCTCTCCCCCCTTATCCAGAACTGTAGCTGGCTTGCTAATTAGGAGGCTTTTGAATTAGATTATTTGCATGTCTGAACAGGGCTAGGGTATTAAACATCCCCGAGGACATACTATAATAACCTCTTCAGTGGCTTTTAGGATCCCTAAGGAACCGGGAACTCTGAAAAAACCTCCAAAAGGAGGGAAAGTGCATAACGATTTCATCCAATTAGGTATGGATTAGTCGGCTTGGTGTCTTTGAATCCTGCTCGCCGGGAGAAGGTGTTCTCCTCCAGGAACATTTGACAAAATCATCAGGGAAATTATAATGCAGTACCTAAATGAAATCGCAATACCTTAGTTTCTCCTCCAAGAAAAAATAAACTACAAAATCAATACAGTGGTGTATAAAGCAAAAAGAAATGCACCAGTCACTTTATTGCCTGGCTGCGAGCACAGCCCTGTGTTTATAGCATCCATGAGCGACAGTCAAAGTCAGGCTCCAAAGGACAAAGCTGCTGCTGCTGGGATTGGCTACAGCTGATTTTAATTTTTAAATACCACTGGTATTATCCTCTTCCTAATGGCTTTCCACACTCTTCCAGTTTTAAGAAATCACCAGTCCATTTATATTTAACAAGACAATTAAGCTGCCCGAGCTCTCCAAGAGCAGCAGTGGTCTGCACTGCCGGGGCACTGGGGTGGGACTGGGCAAACTGGGCCTGTGCTGGGCAGCTGCTGCCTCCAAAGGGCTGCCGAGTCCTGGGCCCCCCCTGAACCCCCACAGCCCCCACCCCACGGCCAGACCTGCCCCACGGCAGGGGCACTGTGGGCAATGGCAGCGGGAGCAAGGCACGAGGAACGAGGAGAGGGAGGAACGGGGTTTGCATTGATTTTCCTCCTTTTTCCTTTTTATTTTTTTTTTTTTTTTAAGTGCTGAGATCTAATTTGGAGGCAGTGGAACTCAAGCTTCATGAGAAGTATGATTACTATAAACTGCCTGTGGAGGTGAGCCATGCTTATAAGACTGCACCTGCAGGGAGCACTCAGTGTCACCTCTCCACACTGCATCCCACTGCCTGGATTGGAAACCCAAGTATTGCTGTCTAATTGGAATGGATTTCCAGAACAGCAATAAGAGAAACTATCTAGAAAACTGAACATGCAGCGTTAAGCTTTATAGATCCTAAAACGAGTGGATAAAATTGCCCATGCTGGTGCTGTGCAGTTGGGGCTTGGGTTTGCACACCTGGAGCCACAGTGCTCAAGCATCACTGCCAGAGCAATCCCAGAGCAACCCCCTCAGGCACAGGGAGGGGATCTCTGGCTGCCAGGCACACAGAGGTCCCTCCCCTTGCTGGGCCACCTGTGTTTAGCTGAGGGCTCTTGTGCTGTCTCTGTGAGGAGCACCCCTCCATTTCACGTGAAAACCTCATCCCTTGTATTTTGAATTTTCACCTTTGAGCTCCCATCGCTGTCCCCTGCTCCTGTGCTGGGGAGGGCAGCGAGGGCAGCTCCTGGTTCTGCCTGTCCCAGTCACACCCACCATCGTTTCACACTCTTCTGACCCAGCTCCCAAGACCCTGGGTCATTTCCCTCTTTGCTCACAGCTCAGCCCATCCCACAGTACTTTCGGAGCCACCTGCTGCACACCAGTGCTTCCACTGCATCTTCAGGAGCTCCACCATCTCCTTTAATGTTTTCTCTTCTCGTTCCCATCCTCTGAGCCCGGGCAGCTCCTTTGCCATTTGGCTTTGGACACAGGTTGTTCAAGGTCTCTGCAGTGACCAGCTCTCCAGATTGGTCAGTTACATGCTGGGGAAGTTCTGGGGTTTAGGGCATTCATATTTATCAACACCAGTCTTCATTAACTACTGCTCATCCTTCTGCCTCGGCCAAATTTATCAGAATTTCTTTCATCTTTTCTGAATTTAACTAATCTATACCCCTGCTTCCTCTTCCAGGTCAGTAATGAATATATTAATGCCATTAGATTGAGTGTGTAACCATGTAGCACACTGCTAGTGACCTTTCACATTGACTATCTCCCACTTTTGTTTCCTTCCTCTTAGTCCATCTTATTGATTCATAATATTACTGTATCTCTTACCCCCATTTTTATCTTGTTTCCTAAGAAATCCTGTGGGAAGACCTCATTAAAAGCCTTTTGAAAGTCTAAAAATATGTCAAGATATTCTCTTTTATCCATTTATATATTGGTAGGTTCAAAGTATTCTAACAGATTAATGAGACATGATTTTCCACAGCAGAAACTGTGTTGATTGGATGTGATCTTCAAGGTATTTTATCATTCTATATTTAATAAATGTTTAAACCATTTTGCCAGATACCTGTGTGAAGCGGAATAGTGTCTAATATCCTGGATCACACTTAGAGTCTTTTAAAAATGTATAATATACAGATAAAACCCCTCTGCTTTTCTTCCGGTAAGGGAAAACAGTGCAAATATTGCCGCTGTGTTTGTGTATTTCCTTAAATGCTGTGAGTATCTCAATATGTGGCCTTTTATTTCCTCTCAAATCAGCTCTAGGATGAGACACAACGGGTTTGTGAATAAACTGCACATTTGTCTTCTCATCTATGCACACACGCTGCAGTCCCAGCTGGATCCCACAGCACGGCCGGGCTGGAGCAGGGAGCATCCCACAGGTGACCTCCTCTTTCCCAGGCCTCTTGGTTCAGGTCCTCTCTGCACAGCCACCATTTCAACTCTGGTACTTCCCAATTCCTTGGAGTTCATCCATTTTTCCAAGAGTTTTTATAAGGAATCTCTAGCACTCCCCCTATTATTATTTCACTCTACAGATTAGCTTGTCAAAATTTGAAGATTGAAACTATAAACCAGTTTTTTCTTCTCTGTTGGAGAACAGTTAATTTCTTTAGAATGAATACCCTCTTAATTGCAACCCACTGCTCATTAGAAAACAAATTACTGGGAAATTATTTGTCCTTTCTGTTGCTTATGTCTCTGCCTTACAAAACCAGGAACTTCTCACTCAGCTCCCTGCAGGCTTGGCCCTTCCCAGCACAGGGACAAGCCACTGGTGGCCTGTCCTTCCAGCACCGTGCTGGCAGAGGTGACTCTGGTGGGACGTGTGTGCCAGCCCTGGGACAGGCTGTGGCCATCGACCAGAGGTGATGCTGTGTTCCTGCTCCAGGCAAAGGGAGAAGCTGAGGCGATTCCCAGGGACCTTGTGAGCTGAGATAATGCTGAGAGAATCCCAAAGAGCAGCTCCAGTGTGCCCCCCCAGCACTGCTTCCCCGTGCACCACAAAGTGCTAATTCCTGCATTTGTCCCAGGTCTGTTTTCAGCTGTAGAAACAACCAAGAACTCATAAATCAGCCAAGCTCCATCTACAGCTGGAGCACATGGTGAAAATCAGGTGTCAGAGCCTGCGTGTGCTGCGTACCCCCAAGCTCAGAACACCCCAGTGCTGCCCCAAAATGTTGACATAAATGGAATCCAAGACAGGTCTGTTAAATGGGTGAGCAGGAGATTAAAAAAGGAAAGAAGAATGAAAGTTCCCTGCAGCCTAATCACATCTCGTAGGGAAATTCCTGCACCAACCCAGCCGTGAAGGCGGCACAAATCGATGTGGCCCAGGGGATCAACATTTTACATATATATATAAAAAATTGTAAACATCTTTTATGTATGCAATGTAATAACTACACTCAGCATCATGGGCTCTAAAAGCAAATGTTATGGGCAGTTGTATTGCAATAAAGTGGTTAAATGGGAAAGCTTTGAAGGGCTGATAATTTGTACTCTTTTCTTCGCAGAACCAACTTATTCTTGTCTGAGGATGACAAATTCAAACACTCTTCTATAGGAAGAAGTTTTCTATTTATCAGGAATTTTCCTCAAGCTTTTTCCATTTCCTGCACTTTTCAAGTTCAAAAAGAAGTTGGTTACAGCCCCATAATGAAAGTGGGGTGTAGATGTAGGTCAGGCTACAAACCCCTCCCAGTTTGGGGGCCCAGAGCCTGCAGGGACAGAGCGTGGGGTCCATCAGTGGGATGTCAGGGACAAGAGTGCCTGGAGTGTCCATCCCAGCGACTGACCAGCTGCACCTGAAGCCTTCCCCAGCCTGGCCTGGGGTGAAGTTGTATCTCCCCAGCTGATTCTCACACAGAAAGGAGGTGCTGCTGCTAAAATGGTCCCCAAAACCATCGGACTTGACTCTGCTTGTCTGGTAGCTGCAAAGTACCGTCTGCAAAAATATAAATGAATATTTAAAAAATTTATTAACCAATAAAATTAACAATCAAGTATTATTTCTGAGTCACAAATAAAGCCTGTGATGCAGGTTTGCACCGTGCCACGCTAATTAAGCACTGTGGGAGAATTCCCCAGGGCTGTGTCACCACTCCTTCCAGACTGAAAATCAAAGCGAAGCTCTGGGCCTGCTGCACTAAATGGACAGTAAATAACACATTCTCTGCCTTTAATTATTTAACAAGCACAGCAGTAACCCAGGATGATGTAAAATATGGACAAAAATACTGTGTGGGAATGCAGCACTGTTGCAGGTGTGTTTGTTGCACTGGAGACCCAAGCTCTCACTCCATTCAAGGGGGCAGCAGCTCTGTCCTGCCTGTGTTCTCAAACCAGCAGCTCTGCCCAATCCTTCCCTGTCTGCCTGTACAGTGGGAAGTTACTGCTCAGCACCGAGTGTGCTTCATGTATAAAACCCACAGCTGGGATGAATTGGAATGAAAAGCATCCCAATATAACAGACTTTAGAAATGTTTATTAACAGTTTGATAAGACTGTGTGTGGAGGCTTCACGTTCCTCCAATGACTCCTTAGCTGGGAGCAGAATGATTTCACCCCGTTTGCTTTTAATCCCTTGCATTTATCTTGCCTGAGTGTCTCCACTGGATATTGTTTACTCTTTGGATTAGTAAACTCTGAATTAATTCCACTGTTTATTGCTGAAAGTGGCAGTAAATTCAGCATCAGGGAGAGCCAGGAATCAGCTTAGCTGTGCTGCATGACCCTTTCACGGGCAATAAAAACACCTCCCTGCATGGAGGGCCGGAGCAGTCGGAGGCACACCCCATGTCATTAGGGTATGGCACGTACAGGAGCCTGTGCTCAGCCCTCCTTTTCATTAGGAATTGTAGATGCTGTAGGAATTTTGGTGTCTCTCAAGGGAAAAGAAAATGAAAGGATAAAGAAAGCCCTGCCTGCAAGCCAGCCTGTCCTGATGTCCCAGCCTGTCCTGATGTCACAGTCTGCAGCACCAAGGAGCAGGGGCAAAACCAACCTTCAGCACAACCTGGGGCTCTTTTTGCCCTGGAATCCAGGAGCTTCAGGCAGGGAGGAGGCAGTGAGGGTTAAAGCACGGTGCCTGTCTGCTCCCCAGTTCCCTGCCTGGCTGTTTTTTTCCTGCTATTAAATCAGCAAAGAGGAATGTGGGGCCGGGAGCAGAGCGGGGGTGGTTGGAAAGGTTACCTAAGTGAACCACGCAATTTTTTTCCCTCAACTTTGTTCCATCTTAAGGTAAAAGGTTCATGCAGAGGGCTATAAATTCCTGTCACATTTTGTTGTAATCTCTCTATGGTTTTATTACTTAAAATGCTGCACTCTCGAGACGGGGAATTTTCCAGGGGTTTGAGGCTGACACGGAGCCACATTTATATTGTGCTGAAGCTCCTCTGGAGTCTCCTTGAGACATGTGGCCGGCAAGCCCGGCATGAAGGCCTTATCAGTCACTCCACCATGGAGTCAGCCCATGAATTATACGGGGAATGGAGGTGGCTCTGCGAGAGCGGGATTGCGGGCCGCCGGGTGACAATAAACATGTCCCGGGAATGTGTCCTCCATCACTCAAGTTCAGATAGCAGATCTGGACCTTAACTACAGCTCCCCATCTCTAAATCTCCCCGTGACTTGAGCGGGAGATGGAGGTGAGTCTCAAGGATATCTGTCTGCAGGGCACTTGCAGGGGAGTTTATAAGCGGCGCGAGCCGCAGACAGCACCGCTCCCAGCACGGCCACACCGGAGCAGGGCTCTGGCCACCAGGTGCTGCCAGGGCTAGTGGGACAGAGCGTGGGAGCCCTGCAAAACCTTCCAGGGCTGGCAGGAGGTGTGAAGCATCTCCTCACGGCTTCTGCCTCCATGAAAACACAAGCGGAACGCGGTGGGGGTCGCACAGGTGAGGACCTGGGACTCGCTGTGCTTGGAGGCCGCAGCACCCAGCTGAACAGCACCTGGACGAGCAGCACAGGCTTCTTCTGCAGCTCAAGGGTATCCCAGAGAGAGTTCTTCCTCATCCTGAGCTCCCTGTGCCAAGCCCGAGGATGAATGCCCTGCAGGGTCCCAGCGCTCATCTCTGCACGAAAGCCAAGCCAGAGCTGAGCCATGGTGGCACCCAGCCCTTGGGCAGTGGCAGAGACCGAGCGGCTCCCAAAGAGGGGAGAAATAAATCAATTAATCCTGTTCCTAAATTAAAGTAATAAGAAGAAAGAGTCTAAATGCAATATGTTAATGAAGTAATGAAGGAAAGCGGCATGCTCAGTGCCACAGCTAAATACAGCCATTAAAACCCATAACCTCTGTAAAATTTGTGATAAAATTACAATTTAATTTTATAAAGATAATTTATTAGCTAATACCTCATTGCACATGTTAATAGCTTGTGCTTAAATAATAGTAATCTTGATTGCTCTGTGATCATTAAACTTTTTTTTTACATACTGTTTAACTGACCGTTTTGTATGTGGTTTGAGGAGAAAAAAGTAATTATTGAAGTCTTAAGCACTGAGTTAATTTCTAATGAAAGGATAATTTTATTCCAATGATTTTACATTTAATTAACTAAAGCTATATGCAATGTGAGGTTCTAAGGCAGTGCTGATTCATTTGTGCACTGGACAAAAGGCAGGGGTGGGTGAGCCCCCAGGCCTGGCAGGTGCAGAGGATGAGCTGGGAGCACCTGCAGTGGGAAGGAGGGAATGGAGCAACCCCACAGATTGAGGTTGAGAAATTGTACATCTTTTTGTGCTGTGCTGAAATGGAGGTTGGAGCTGAACTGGGAAGGGATGTGGTCATGGTTTTGGGCTCTGTGAAGTGGATGCCATTGTCACCCTGAAGATTTCTGTGCCATAGGAATGATGAGACAAGAACGGGAGGAGGTGGGATGGTGAGTGTGATATTGCAGTTTGGAAAAAGCTGGAAAGCTGGAAAAAGAGAAAAAAATGATTATGGGAATGAATGAAGAAAACCAGACAGAAAATCATGCTTTTGTCAGTCTGAAAATGTTTGGTTTGATATATTCACTACCTTTCACTTTTGGTTCAGGTCAGTTTTTACACATAAAATTTCTCTTTGATATAAAATGCCAGAAAATTCTCCAACAGAAGCACCGAGCTGCAAATAGTCACAATCAAACAGTGGCACTTTTCCCATCCCTCCCACCCTGCTCACTGTGCTCTTGCTGCCAGCCCAGCTGCTCCCACACGTGGGGGTGCCCAGGGCTCCGCTGGCTGTCCCGGCAGCGCTGGCACGGGGCGCCCCATCGGTCACCGCCCTGTCAGGTAGGTGTTTCCAGGCTGCAGGGGAAACGCTTGTCAGGGTATTGATAAACAACAGATCTGTGTCAGCGCAGATGCCTTTTTAATGGCGTGTCCTGAGGTGCAGACATTAGGGTTATATCCTCCTGCCTCCCAGCCCTCTGCGCAGCAATCACTCCTCCTCAAGCAGAGCGAGGGCTGCCACCGACCCTGCTTCCCCGCCTTATTAATGCATCTCCCTCTCACTAATGCAGACAAGAAAAGACAAATCTGGAGCCCTGCGTGCACAGTAGGACTGTGGGGTTCTTGGGGGGCTGTGCAGTGCAGAACAAAGTTCAGGTTCTGCTGTCCCCCAGCACAGAACGCCGCGGTTCGACCCAGCCCGGCCGCTCATCACACATGGCCCGGCCCAGGCTCCTCTGCCCTGCAAACCTCCTGATGTTCCCTCCTCCTAAGAGCCTGGGCCATGGGATTTGGGGCTTTGGGGAACATCTCTAAAGTCTTTGTTAGCAGAATGAAAGACTATCCATGAGAAACATCCGATCTGTCGTAAAGCATTGTGCAAATTGCTGAGCTTGAAGTCCTTGTGACAGCAGGGGAGAGCCCCGTGTGTGCACAGACAACAGCAGTCCCAGGACACAGCTGTGTTTGTCTCTCTGGGATGCTCCTCCAGTGCAGCTGCTCCTTGGGATCCTCCCCATGCTTGTCCCCTGGAGCAGAGGTACCAGTTTTGTTTCCTTCCTCCTGAACAGTTGCTGCTGTCCCAGTTGCTGCAGAGCCCAAAGGAAGGTGGGAATTTGTGCTGGGCCATGCACAGAAAGGAGCTCCAACAGAGCTCTGAGTGTATTTTGCATGTCCTGGTACCTCAGATCTCAAGTCCTTTATTCATAGATAAGCACTCAGGTTTGGAGCACTTGCCCCCTTGTCAGGGAGAAACAAACCCATGCAGCTTAACTGACTAATCCCAGCAAGGCTCAAACTTAAAATATTCGTAAATTAGCCCACAGTACACATTTCTCAAAAATATATTAGATGTAGGAATATTAACCCCAGGAATTACAGGGACACTGGGAACCTTGCCACACTGTGCATCCACTCTGCAAAAAATTGTAATTCTTTGAGAAAAGAATCTCTCAGCCACGGTTTGCAGGATTTAATATTATGCCCATTAGCAGAAGCAAGCACCACCCTTGAAGCACACATGCAAATAGCAGGGGAGAATGGAGGAAGACAATAAAACTGGAAGCAGCCTTTGGAAGTGCAAATAAATAATTGGATTGCAATGTGGAAGTGTTTTCTAGCTTGATGGGCACCTCCTTTCACTGAAAATAAACCAGGCTGAATGGCTCAGTGGGTCCTGCACACCTCTGAATGGGCCCAGCTAGCTTGTGCTCTTGGTAACAGTGGGTATCATGGAGGTACATAAAAACATAGTTTATTGTTAAATTAAGTGTCCTGTTCTTGAAAACAACCCTTAAATTTAACATTCCAAGGCTGCTGCTGTTTATTTGCACTCTCAGAGCACTCTCAGTGCTGTCCACTCAACTACTTGAGAAATACATTGTAATAAAAATAAATGGACAGTTTGGGTTTCTCTAAAATTAAAAGAGGATATACAGCAGCCTTGCACTCCTGCCTTGTACTGAGGTAACCTGTGATAAAGTCACATTGTGTCAGAGATGGCAAATTATGCCTGCTAATTACTTACCGGAATTTCAGATTTGTCCTTACCATAATTAAAAAGGTGTCACTTTATTAGAATAGGGCTGGAATGATGGGGCTTGGAGCAGTGCAGGAGATTTCTGGTTAGAGATAATTACCAGTGATGTATTCCTTTCTCTCAGAGCCGCTTTTGCTGCATTCCCCCATTACTGTGTAATGGATGTGTGGCACGGCTGCCGTGGGGCCGCGAGCCCGGCGCGGGGAGCCCCTGGCCAAAGGGGCCAGGGCCAAAGGGGCCACTGCCAGCCCGGCCCCCGGCCCAGGGCCAGCCCAACACCACGGTCCCGCTGGTTTCACTGAGCCTCCGCCTGGGATTCAGCGACAGAGGGGACGAGCTGGGGTCAGTCCTGTTCGGGGCTGCCCTCTCTGCCCATGGGGTGATTCCAGAATTTCCCTGGCAAGGTCCCGGGCACTGCTCGGCAGTGCCAGCTGCTCCCCAAGGGACAGGGCCCCGCACCCTGCAGACCCCGGCTCCGTCGCTGGCGAGTGGGGCCAGGAACGTGGCCAGTGTCGGGGCAGGGGCTGGGCTGCCCCGCACCCCTGGGGTCCCCCTGCAGCCCGGCCCGGCCCCGCTGCCCAGCACCATTGATGTGCACTGAAATACCCTTCTGTTGGCAGAAGAGACTTGAACCTGTCGAGGGCAAACTCGAGTCTCTCCCAGGGCCTGGCAAAAGAAAATAGCAGCATTTAATCGCGATGAAAGTCACAGCATAAACAGGGACGCAGGGAGAATGATTGCATGGCTGGAGTGCCTGGCTCCATGTTATCATTACACATTGGATTCCTGGTCTGTAAGTACAGGGATGGCGCGAACCCCCGCAGAAGATGAAGGTTATAAAAGAGGCATTACTGGGAAAGGTCAGCAGGCTATTCAAACACGGAGCAGTTGCAATCCGCAGATTCAATACCAAAAGCTATTTGCAGGGCTGGGAGAGGCAGGAGGAGTGGGAGAGGCAGACACAGCCCGCTTGCTACGGCCACGGGAAGGTTCCTTGTGCAGCAAACTCAGAGCAGAAGACAGGCGAGACCAGCCCCTCCCCAGCCCTGCTGACCCGTGGATCTCACCAGCACTGCCCTTTGCCACAGGGGTGCTGGCAGTGCCACTTTGTGCCAGCACCACACCAAACTCTTCAGCCGTGCCTGGAAATAACCAGGTGCAGCACAACGGGTGAGACAGCTCTTCTGTCTTGATACCTCTGAGGTCTGGCTGCAGACTGTCATCAATCTGATCTCTACTCCAACACATCTGGACAGCTAAAACATCTTTTCCTTTCAGAAGAGACCTCCCTAGGCTGAGCGCAGCACTGCAGCCACACGCTCCACGTCTGGGGTACCACAACACAACAGATCCTGTGGCTGATGGAGAGCCCCATCAGACTCCACATTTTTATAAAAGATGGTTTGGTTAGCTCTTGAGGCACTGTTGTTATTGCCAAAAGGTTTTACTCCCCAAGCCTGTGCTGAATATTGTATTACTTTGCTATGCTCAGAAACTAAAATTACAACAATTTAATTTTGAATATGGTGGCATTATTACCATTTGTATTTGCCATTTCATAAGACTTTTCATTTCAACTGCTTTGCTTTCCTGTCAAGAGGAAAAACCTTCAATCTATCGGCTTTTACCAGAGAGGGAACTGTGCTGGAGTGTAATGCAGTATTGTATATTTCTTCTCTAATGCTCTTTTGAACAAAATCATCTATTTCATCAACAGTATATCAGCGGTGACCAAAGACCATTAAATAATGCATCTCACTCAGGAGCAGTGGAGCAGGGAAAGGGCTCTGACCTGTTTTAAACCTTATTACTTTCTTGCATTATGCCCCTCACTGCAATCTTTTTGTTTAAGTGATTTCAGCTGAGGCGTTGCTTCCTGCCTTTAAACACACGGTGGACACGTTATTGCTGAGCTGGTTGGACTCAGCCTCAGCATTTCCCATCCTACACCAAAACCAGCCTCTGCGTGTGCATCTTTGTTAACCTCGCCTCATACCCGTGTGTGCATCAGGGGCTGGTGAGAATAACATCCCTCTTTATTTAGGATCTCAGGGGCAGACTGCATTTTGTTTGGACCCACAGCTTCACCTCCCAGCAAATGTTTGGTGCTTGCAATTAGCAACCCCAGGGTCGGTAAAGCAGAGAATTCATCCAGAGCAGAATAGTTTAAGAGGAGAACATACAGCTGTAACTACCAGAAGAGGTGTGGGGCTGCAGACTGGGATGGAAGGTTTGAAGAGTGGTGTCCCCGTGAGCCCCGTGCTGGCAGTGTTGGGAGGACCACGGAGGCACCAGCAGCCTGTGCCTGTGCAGAAGCCAGCCGTGGCCACCATGGGCAGCACATTGTGTTCCAGAGTGTCCCCAGCGCAGCCCGTGCTGTGCCCAGGGGGCAGAGGACTGGCCCCAGGGCTGCCGAGCCCACGCTGTCCTTGCCCAGCCCGGCGCGTGGGTGTGTGGCCAGGCAGTGGCCTCTGCCTGCTGGGCAGCCCAGCCCCGCCGTGGTGGGACGAGAGGTGGCACGGGGACAGCTGCCCTGGGGCAGGGCAGCGTGGGGGGCACAGGGACCCAGCTGCACTCTGCTCGGGGGCTCGGCCGGCTGCAGGGCCAGCTCTGCCTCTCCCAGCCCTGGTGAAGCACAGTCCCCCAGCAGCCGGTGAGGGGGAAGCCTGAGAGACTTACAATTACATTTTCTCACTAGTCTAATGAGGTGAGAGACAGACAGAGGAGAGAGTTCCCTGGGCTAATTTTCCAGCCAGCAGCCACTGCGTTCCTCCTCTACTGCAAGAGGCAGAGGGAGAAATGACTCTTCCAGATTAGAGGCTCTTGCTGAAGGCATTCCAGAGTACCATATTCCTCTAGGACACTACAGCAAAAAAATGGAGATGACAAACCATTTTGCTACATTCAGCTGGAATGAAGTAACCCACAAGCAGAACTGTGTGGTGCTGGGGGTGCACTGATCAGGAGAGAGCACCCGGGGAGAGCAGGGAGTGAAGCCTGGCCTGAATCATTGCACAGGGCTCTGCTCAAGTGAGAGAAGGAGCAGGTCAGCACCTGCACAGAGGGAGGAATTAGCTGTGAGAGGGAAGGAGCATGGCGTTTGTCCCCCCTGCTAGTGAACAATTTGTTATCATGGAAGTGTTAGCAATGGAATACTCACTGCCTGGGGGCAGCAGCACTGGGCTGCAGGGGGGAAGTGCTGGAAGGAGAGGGCTCTGCCTCTCTCCCAGGAATGTTGGGTCCTTCAAACTGGAGAAACTCTGAGAAATCCCTCCTCATACCCACAGGGACCATGGACGGAGTGCTCCTTTCTTGGTTCCTGTCCTCTGTGGTCTGGTCTTTGCACTGGATTAATGTGTGCTCAAATTTCACTCTTTGGAGGTTCTCTGATAGCTTTGGTTGAGACCAATGCCGTTGTGTGTTCCCCTCACACCCCTGGTCTCAGCACTCCAAACACATTTCCAGCATGCCTGAGTGGACCTGAGACACCTGAACTTCCTAATCTTGGCTCCTAAGTCAGCAGGAAGAGTCAATAAAATCCCTCCATCATCGTGACCATGTACAATGTGTTCACACACAGGCGCATGTGCAGGGTGAGTAATGTTTTGTCAACCAGTCCCTGAAGAAGATTGGAATTTCCCATTTGACTGACAAATCCAGCCAGTCTGACCCATCCCTTACCATCCTCTGAAGTGTTTGGAGCTTGTAGCTGGTCCTGGGATTCGTTTTAGCCTGAATTATGTCTTGGTTAAAAGGGTGTGTGCAGAACTCACCCTTCTTTTGTTTCCAAAAGGAGCTCTTTCCAAAAGCACTCTGCTGCTCAGCTCATGCAAACTAGGAAGAGATCTGTCAAATATCAAATACGAATTTTGTTGCTGAAGCTCTTGGAAAATTGACAGGTAGCATGCAAGCAAACATTAAATCAATAACAGTGAATTTCCCCCGGGAAACTTGTAGTGTTTTCTCATCAAAATCTTTAAATCCTTAAAGAACCCATAAAAGGTTTACGCACTCCGTGTTGGTTAATCTGGTTACCTCTGCATGGCTCGGCACTGCTGATCAGCACGGCCAGCTAATACCCAGTGCTGATCACCCAGCAGTGTGTGTAATATCCAGTGCCCCGGCGCTGATGTATTGTAGCTTTGTTAGTCACTGTGGCTCCTTGGTAAATTCATTTGGAGTCCTCCGGGGTTTTAAATCTCTCATTTGGCCAACAACGAGGTCTGAAAAGATTGCAGTTCATTTCGACCCACAGTGGATGGAAGGCTCATTTACTGGCTGCAGGCAACTCAATCAGGCCGGCTGCTGATGAGTGAGTGACTTGTTCAGACCGCTAGTCAATATGTGTCTGCTGTGATAGAATGTCAGCATCTGCTGCCTGCTCCTGTCTCCCACTGCTCTGGCTTTTTTCATTTGGGCTGATCAATGTTATTAAAAACACCTAGGAGTTCCTTAACTGCTCTGCCACTTGAGGCTTTTCCTTCTTCCTTTTTTTTAAACACAACTTTGTATTATCTGCAAACACGTGCAGATGATGTACAGATCAATTTTTTACATGAGTGTGTGGGACGGGGTGTGTGTGTACACTCAGGTACATAACTTGTGCACTGGAGCTGCCTCTGCAGCTTCATTGCTCTGGTTTGGGATTTTTGTGTGTGCTGCCCTGAAGTAGCTCAGACTTAGAGCCTCATGCAAACATCTGCTAATTATTATTTGTAAATAAACTTCAAATATAAGCATGGAAAAAATAATGCAGCTTCTCTAAAACTGAAGTGCGAATGCCCAGGTGGAATCACTGACACCCTGTGGACACCCACGCATTAAAAATCAGACTGCTGCTCCAAGTAAAGGGGAGATACAACTCAGGTAAATAAGCAGAGGGTTAAAATCATGACAGGTCTGGAACATACACACCATTTGCCTGCCCAGCAAGCCATTTCCTGGGGACTAATGACACTCCATGGCACAGGTGGGTCAGCCACCAATTACACAAAAAAGGGAAACAGATACACTGCTAAGCTCCTGCAGGGACTGCACTGTCCCGAGGTAATGGAAGGGGAATGCTGTGTCTTCTGGGCAGACCCCAGGCTTCACATTAGCCAGAAGAGAGGAAAAAGGGAGAGCTCTTGGTGCCCACATCACACAGAGGAAAGGCAAGGTGATCTGCTGTGACCTGAGGACATGCTTCAAAATCCGCCCATGCTTCCATCCCGACCCCCTTCCTCTGCAATATGGCATCCAAAATAGATACCAAGAAATGACCTGCCAGGAAAAAAATGGAAGCCTATAATTATGTTATTGAAAACCTGTTCCACACTGTATTATTTAAGGTTATTTTATTATGATGTTGAGATGAGTTTCTTAAAGAAGAAACTCTGGGTTTATTGCGCTCCTCACAGAGAGGAGCCCTGGGTGATTTGATAGCCTATTTGAACAAGAGGGATGCTTTACGAGCCCCTATAAAAACTGATGACCCCACTCACATTTGTATTTAATGAAATAAGGAGGAGCTTTCGTTATGTTTTCAATAACCTTCACTGCTCTTTCAAAGCTGCTTCAAATAAAAGCCAGAATCTGCATGTTTCTGTGCCAAACCCCAGCTGTCCGTAAGGAGGGCTCTGGAGGTTCAGCCTGGCTGGTGAGCTGTTCCTGTGGTGCCACTGCCAGGGCTGTGTCCTGCCAAGGGGACAGTGGGATGGATGAGAAGTGCTGTCCCAGTGGAGGAGGGTGGCCAGGAGGAAGGCTGGGCTGAGAGGGGGCTCCAGAACTCATCTGCCTCAGCCTCCCAGGCACCAGCACACTTCTTATTTCTAAGTATCTTCCCACACACCAAATCAGGCTTTTTCATTACACAATTTTGGTCTGTCATAAAGCATTAAATCTTTCTGAAAAGTTCCAGTGCTTGGATCCTCCTCATTACATTAAATAATTGCTGCTGCTGGAAGGATCAGAGGCTGCACCCGCAGCCAGTGGCACTGCCTGTCCCCACCTCTCCTGGGAGGAGACGAGCCCAGCTGTCCCACTGGGGACCAGCCCCTGGCTGAAAGGGTCAGGTCCTTGGGAGGGCCTTGGGTGGATATCTCTTCATATCTCTTCCCCATCTGGCAGCCTTCTGATCTGGAGATTTAGCTGGAATTGATCCTTTCCGGGCCTCGGTGCCCGAGGAGCAGCGGTGCCCAGGGGTCACGGCTGCGTGTGCCCAGCAGAGCAGGGCAGAGCAGCAGAGCAGCTCCGTGGGCTGTGCTCTGCCACGGGTGAGGCCTGGTAGCTGTCATCGATGGGGCTTTCTCCATGGAGTGCTCAGATTCGGGCTGCTCCCTGCCAGGCTAGGTCAGGATGAATGAAGAGAGGGAGAGCTGCAGTGGGCGGGGGGCTGGCGCTGTGACCGGCGTCCTGCGTGGCCACTGTGGCTGCAAGGCTGCAGGAGCCACTTGTGCCCCAGGGCTCTGAGATGAGGAGGGGGAACCTGGCCGGGTTTATTAGAGCACATCCAAGCCCTCCACGTTGCATTTGCATTCACAGTTTGATGTAGATGCCACATCAGCAGATGCCTATGAATAAGCTGGAGCGGGGTTATAGCATCCTGGTGCTGGAGTGATTCAGTGTGATGCCTCGGCAAGCTGCTCCGTAATGGGCTGCAAGTCTGATTTTTACGATCATTGGAACGTAAAGGGTCAGAATCTTAATCTCCTAATACTGTGTTTTTAACAACATTTACACTTTAACATATTGAAAAATCTCATCTCTTTCTGCCACCCAGCATGACAGCACAATTCAAAGCGATCAGTGCAGCAGTATATTTCAGTATTTTAAACATAAATCAACCTGGCTGAAATATTTTTTTTTCATTTCCAGTACTTCTGAAAACCTGGGATTTTCTAACTTTAATGTTTCTTACTTGAACCTTTGTATTCAGTGGAGTCTCCCACCTGAATAATTCAGCAGCATTAAATAAAGAACACGGAATGGAGGCCCCAGTTCAGCACCCAACACAGACATGGTGCTGTGTGGCCCATTGCAATGGGAAATCTGTACCTGAGGAACACAAATAGCTTGGGAATTGTCTGCATGAATGGAAAGAATTAAATTCTGCATCACCCTACATAGCTAAGTGACAAGCAATAGGAACACATCAGGAATAAAGAGCATTCTTGATTTCATGGGATTAAAGTGGAGTTGTTTTTTTTAAGAATTTACAAATCTGACACAAACCATTTATTCCAAGAGCCAGTACTCAGTGCAGAAGTGGCCTCTGCTCCCAGAATAAGTGAATTCAGTTCTTCTCTAGGATGTGGAAGGAAAAAAAAAAAGAAGAAAAAGCCTCTTGGGGTTTCCTCATTAGTGAAGCCTTCCCCCCTGGTGTCCTCTCTGCTCCTTTTCTGTGCCTCTTGCCCTTCTGCACATGAGCTCTGGGGCTGGGCTCTGCTTGGGCTGAAGTACCATGCACAGGAGCTCTGCCCCTTCCCACAGCTGCTGCCCCACGCCAGGACAACCTGGCCTTGTGTCTGACTTTTTATTTAATTAGAAGCTCCTTATCCAGTTTTCCTCTATGCTGGCCTGGATTTCTCTCTGCTCCCACGTGAGAAAGGAGCTGGGCATATGGGCTGAACCACAATGATTTGATTCATGGGCTGAAATCATCATTGAACAAGTGTCACAACATGGCATTAGATTAAGAACTAAAGTGATGGGCTATGGTGAGTCTGTTCATTAGTATTAATAGAGCTTAATTAGGCACAAGCATGGTGTTGCAGGGAAATGTGAAGTTGCCTGCAGTTTCCATGGTGGGAAAAAAAGGTGTTATTCCATAAAGGGGAGAGAGGCCCCTAAGCCTTGTCCCTGCCTCTGAACCCCAGCACAATCTGGGCTTGGGATGTGGCCTTCCTGCCCCAGGAATGCGAGGGAGTTAAGGACTGGGTCTCATCGAGAAGCCAGAATTGAGGAATGCAAAGTGCAGACTAAAACCAAGAAATCTGGGGAAAGTCCTGACCTTCATCCAGGGGACTGTCTCAGGGAGAGTCTGACCTACCCTGGCAGAGGAGAGGGCAGGTCACAGCAGCTCTTCCAGTCCCCAGGGAGGGTGACAGGCAGGAACAGAGTGAGAGAGACAAAGGGACAGGGACAATGAGTGCCTGCAGGAGCCAGTCCCCACATGGCACTGGACCAGGTGGCTCTGCCAGGGCTGGGGCTACTTTGCAACCAGGGATATCCATGGATGCATTCAATGCTTCTGTAATTATCTCAGTTGTTTCTTTATCTTCAGTATCCTCCCTCTTGCATCAGTTTGCCTCCATTCATGCTGCTCTTTGCTTTATGGTTCTTAGGCCATTTTACATTTCTCCCCATTTGGCAGCATTAAATTTTATTTACCATATGTCCCTTCTGCTACAAAGATGATAAAATCCTTTGGATTTTTGTTGTGCTGTTGCAAGCTCATTCAGCACTCACCTCAATTTAGTGTCCTCGGCAAGTGGAGCTGATTTGTTGCTGGTTTTCACAGAGGTCCAAGTGGGGACACTGCCAGGTTGTGCTGCAGACCTGCACTCTTCCACTGCTTCTTTCCCTTTGCCAGATATCGCCCTCTCAGGAGGTCTCCAACGCCTCTGTGGTGGGACAGAGCATCATATGGACCTCTGGCAAAAAAAAAAAAAACAAGAGAAATGCCAAGGAAATCCTTTGTACCTGGTTATTTTCCCTTTTTTGTTTGTATTCACTTGAAAAGTCTCCCCTTGCTGACTATCCAGTCAGTGCTGTCAAACCTGGGGTTAATGTGCTTTTCAAGCAGCCCACAATGGCAGAAAAGTGGAGACACAGCCCAGGATTAATGCCCAGGGCCAGATGGGCTCTGCCCTTGCTCTGCTCTGGGCTGCCAAGGAGGTGCTGCCCGACCATGTGGAGCCCAGTCCCAGCCGGGAGGAGGAGAAATGCACCTTTGGATGCCACAGGAGAACTTCTGGCAGCCCAAGGCTCCGGCTCGCTGCCCTCTGCCCCTTCAGCCACAGACAGCTGCACTCGTGGCTGCCTGGCCAAGGCCCACCCTGCCCACCTCTTACCAAAGCTCCTGCCTCCCTCCCATTCCATGTAAATTAAAATGCATCAGACCATTTTAGCACTCATGAATGAATGAAATGCAAAATGCTGCTACACTGGACTTTGCTGCTGCAGTCAAATCCAGCTGGAAACAGTGGCTTCAAATTGTTTCCACCTTCAACCACATCAGGAGGTGATTTGGAGATCCGCAGTGGAATACTAATACTTCTAGAAGTCTTTTAATTTTAAGCAAGTGAGGGGGCAGAGTTTGAGGCACAGCTAGCTCTGCTTTTAACAAAATAGAAATCTCTCACTTTCATAACATCTTTTGATTTAAAGGGGCTCAAGCTGAGGCCCTCATCCTTCTGAGAGCATTGCACAGCCAGAGCCGGGAGCCTTGGCCAGGCATGCTGGAATCAGAAGGGCTCTGCACGGACCAGTGACTCCATTTGCATGATCGTCCTGGGGGTAAGGGCTGAGCTGCCACGTCCCAGGCACCTTGCACCGACTTTTTCTTCCCGAGGATGGCCTGTTCTGCAAACACTGCCACGGCAGTGCCGTCGCTGCTGGATGAGGACACTGGAAATGGGAGCTGAGCCTCGCTGCACCCCTCAGGCACCTGGCCCCCCTTGCTGCGGGTGCTCCTTCACTGTACCCGAGGGCTCAGAGCAGCATCCACCCCTCCGTGCCCCCCTGGCTCGGCACAGCCCTGACCTGCTCCGGGCAGTGATGCCAAGCAGCCACGGTGGGTTCGGGCCACGGCCTCACCTCCACCCGCGTGGGGCAGGGCAGGGACCTCAGTGGGGTGACATGTGGCCCGGGGAGGTGGCCCTGCCATCATCCCCATGGCACTCCTGCTGCCCCAGCCCTGCCAGCCACTGCCACCCTTCTATGGAGAACCAGACTTGAAGAGAGCTCAAATTAAATGTAAGTAATTTCCCTTTTTCCTACCTTGAAATTCCTATTGATTTCCTACCTAAATAGAAATTCCTATTGATTTTGTGTCTGTTCATATTAGTATGTTACCTTGTCACCTTTTGTTTGCAATATTATGTTGTTTTACGTGTGGGTGTGTTTGGGAGGCTTTGGTGGAGCTGTGTCCCCGCGGGTGCCACCAGACCCTGCTCTGGACCAGCCTGGCTGGGCAGCGCAGGAGGTGCTTCAGGCACTCCCTGTTCCCCACGGGAACCCATCCCAGCACGAGTGGAGCCCCACCTGAGCTCTGGAACCCCACCTGAGCTCTGGAACCCCACCTGAGCTGCAGAACCCCACCTGAGCTGCAGGCACCCCACCTGAGCTGTGGAACCCCACCTGAGCTGCAGAACCCCACCTGAGCTGTGGAACCCCACCTGAGCTCTGGAACCCCACCTGAGCTGTGGAACCCCACCTGAGCTGTGGAACCCCACCTGAGCTCTGGAACCCCACATGAGCTGCAGAACCCTACCTGAGCTGCAGAACCCCACCTGAGCTGCAGAACCCCCCCTGAGCTGTGGAACCCCACCTGAGCTCTGGAACCCCACCTGCTGCAGGCACCCCCTTGTCCCTGTGTCTGGGCTCTCCCGTGACAGCGTGTCACAGCCAAGGCACCGCTGCTGCCCCGGCTCCGCAGGGGTTATTTTTGCAATGTTTTCTTGTGAAAGCTGCCGGCTGTTCAGAAATCCTGCAGCTAACAGGCTGTTGTGGTCCTCACGGCTCTGCTGGTCAGACAAGTATCTTCCCCCTGTCCCCGGCGTCCTCTATTCCTCACACCTCACTGAGCAGGCACCGCCACGCCGAGACCTCTGACCGAGTTGTCAAGGTGACGGGTGCTGTTATCCTAAAGTACTTATTTCACATACATGGTGTTTTGTCCCTGGCTTTTATTGAAACACAGAGAAGAGACCAATTATCTTCCTAATGCTTTGCACAGCTTCTTTCTTCTCTTAAGTGGGAGTTAATGACAAATGGTTTGGGCAGGAGGTCGCTCTTGGCTCTTGCACAGGGAGCTCTTGGGTGTCCCCTGCTTTCCAGGTGTCCAGGGACAGGGACAACCCCTCTCATCTGCTCTCTTCGCACAGGTATTGTCACCGATTTTCTCCTCCCTGCTTAGCCCCTGCCAAATTAACACTCTTTCCTAAATGCCCAAGTGCTGCAGCATCTCCCTGCCCAGGCAGGAGGGGTTTAGTGGTGCCAGTGCATGCAGGGCTGCCCGGGGGGGTCGGCATGGGAAAAGAGGGCTGTGGGCAGCACCTGGGGGATGTCAGCACGGGCAGGGGCCTTGAGCTGTCCCTGGTCACACAGTGCTGAGCCCTGGCCCACACAGCCAAGGGACACCCCAGCGTGGCTGCTGGGCCACGGTCACACAGCAGCAGGTACAGCTGGTCCCGTGGCTCCCTCCCACAAATCAAAATCAAAATGCTGATATAATGGCAGCCTTAAGCCAAATAATGAAGAGGCTCTTTGCTGCTGCAGACAGCTCTGGCTGAGGTGCACCAGGGGAGCAGTCCAAGTGGCACTCTCACGTGAGAGCACGGTTAGAGGTTGGGTTGTAGAAGCAGACAAGTGGGGGGGTCCAAGTGGAGCCAGTTCCAATTCCATCAGCTTTCCCCTGTCAAGCACAGGGCACGCAGAATGGGCCTCTCCCGAGCCGGGCTGGAGTTTCATCCCCCAGGCTCCTGCTCTGGGAGCACCTGGAGCTCAGCACCTCGAGGAGTGCGGGGCAGGGCCGCGAGACAGCTCCGCTCCGTGCGGGCTGCGTTATTGATGTGCTGCGTCTCGCTGGATCAGTAACGGATGTGCTGTAAGCCACAGGGCTCCTCTTGCCTTCAAGCCTGCATTACCCCGTCAGGAACAGAGGTTTCACTGGCACCTGATAAGCCACATAAAACAGATAAATACTGGGGAGATGCTGTGTGTGAACACAATCAGTCTTGGCGGTGACATGATCCCTGTGTAACAGCCTGGCAGGTACCTGCAGCTTTCTTTTTGCAGAGTGAAGGCAAGTTGAGCCGGATCCAGAGCTGGAAGAGCTCTGGATTTGAGTCAGGCAAAGCAGGAATTGTGCATCACATTCCAGGAAGAAGACACAATTACAGCACTGCAGACCCATGAAAGTGGGGACACTAACTCAGGCATGGTTTGGCTTGGGAAGTGGCTAGAATTATTTTTCCATTCAAAAACATGGTTGACATGAACTCCAGATGGTGGAGACCCACTTTTGCATGCAAGTTGGAGAGACTGGGTGGCCCCAGTGCCTGCCTAGGAACCCGGGAGCATGACTACAACATGTGCCCTCTCCGAGTGCTGTGGTGTCTGTATTTTCACCCTTTCCCATTCTGGGACATCACAGAAAAATCCATCTGCAGATTGTTTATCTTGTTTTCTTGTGAGTAAAGATGCAGCCTTTAACTTCCTGTGGATGTAGTGGGTTGGTTAATGCCTGGGTAACAGAGGGAGGGGATGGGGGCATGGCAGTGTTAATGGGAGAACAGCTCATTTATAGTTCCAGCATGCTTTATGACATCAAAAGAGCATTGAGAGAATGCTTGGGATAATGTTAATTAGGGCTCAGAAATAAATGCTTTGCTTCCTCATTAATTGTTATCTCTTTGTTGTGCTCATTAGAAAGTGATTCCTAGCTGCTAAAGGTTGTGCAGCTGAGAGGAGATGTGCTACTTTGGTGGAAGACACTGGGCAGCCCCATCCAAATTTGGGACTCAGGGGTGAGGTGGTGGGGGACAGCTGGCAGCCAGGGTGCTGCGGGGAGAGGTGGTGAGATGTGGGATGCTCTGGAGAGCACTGTCAATGCAGCGTGTGACAAGCCCTGCCCCTATCTCCATTAAGCAGCCTTGCAGGGACCAGCTCTCTTCTCTATAAAGTTTTCTTGTCTCAGCCATTTCTGTAGATTATGTGAAAATACACTTTGGAAAATTGAATCATAAAACTGTGGTGTAAATCCTTTTAAAAAGAGATCAAAGACCAAAATGCTAATAAGGCTGGGATGGGAATAAAATCTAGGCGCTTTGGTAAAGTAGAATAAAAATAAAGGAGGCCTACAAAGAGAATAACAAATTAAAAACAAGTTTAAAAAGAGCAATGAAAAAAAGAGGTTCAAAACAACCAAAGGAGAAAGCCCTTAAAGTGAAGGCTTTCATGTGCCCAGCACAGGCATGACCCTTGGTGCTGCTCTCACACAGGGTGAACCCCTGCCTGGCCGGGGTCCGAGCCCCTGCACCCACCTGGGGCTGCACCCAGCCCCTGCCACCTGTCAGGGTCACAGCCTTGGAGTCTCCTATTTCCCACCAAACTGCTGGAATCTGTCTCCAGGTGAGAGAAAACCACCTCAGTGAGAGAACGTTGGAATGGTGATCTTCATGGCTGTGTCTTTCCTTGGGATTTCCCATGTTTCTCCACAGATGAGGACCAGGCAGGGCACTGGCAGAACAACTGCACATGAAGACCAGTTGATGCACTCTTCTCAAATCCATAACTCACTTCCTTTTGGGAGTTGATTCAACCTGGCATTAGGAAAGTGCTTTTAAAACACACTGGTTCCCTCCCAGCAAGCCGGCAGGCTGGCACAGGCCCTCTGCATCGTGCTCCCTGTGACACTCAAACCCAATTCTGCAGGAAATCAAGGGGTTTTCTGGGGAGAACAGCAGGCTCCTCATGCCAAGACAGGATCACTGTCTGGAGGGCAATGATAAGGGCAGACAAACATTGCTGTCCCTGGGGAACCTGTGCAGTGCCTGGGAAGGCAGTGACACCGTGTCTCAGAGGAGCTTGGGGGCACACCAGTGGTGACCACGTTAAAACCAGTGCGTTAGGCAGAACCTCATTCAGCTCCTTGCTCCGAGGCAATTATCATCCCTCTCCCTGTGCTCAGGAAGAAAAACTGGGGGGAACACACTCAGGAAGTGCTGGAATGCCAAACTCTGGTGCAGTGGTCCTGCCCAGCAAGGGAGGGCAAGGCTCGGGCAGGGCAGCAGGGCCAGGGGGCTGCAGCTCCCACTGGGAGGGTGTGCAGAGCCTGTGCCCCGGCTCTGCTGGGTGCTGATGGTGGCACCTGGCACAGAGCAGCAGCAGCAGCAGCAGCAGCAGCAGCAGCAGCAGCAGCAGCAGCAGCAGCAGCAGCAGCAGTGCCCGTGCTCACAGGCAGGGTGGCACATCCCTCTGTGCAGGGCACCCTGGGGACAGAGCCCCTGCCGCGGGCAGGGCCGGCAGCCGCCAGTGCCCACGGGAGGGAGGCTGGGAAACACACCAGCTTGTTACACTTACCCCTCAATAAAAAATCTTCTAAGTGCCTAATTAACAGTTTAGGTAGAAATAAAAACATAATGAGAAAAACAATCTGGTTGAAAAAAAAAATGGCCTTGGCCGGCTCCCTTCTATTAGCTGTTCCCGTCCATATGTGCTTGGCTGAAGTGGTCATCAGGGCTTTGGCTAATGGGCTTTTCACATGTTTCTATATTGCACCTCTGTATGTCTTAGTAATTTTA
>NC_071591.1:649787-662287 GCF_024509145.1 Vidua macroura | reverse complement strand
CTGACATCCTGGCCTCTTATTTTGTGATATTAAGTAGGTAAAGGAAGCCTGAATTCTTGCTGGCATGTTTGAAGCAAATCTCCACAGCCTCCATGGCCGTTGGAGAGCCTGTGCAGCTCCCGGGGGATCTTCCCTCTGTGCTGCTCTCCCCGTGTTCCCCTGCAAATCCTGGCACCGTCAGCTGGGAAACCAAAGGGAAAGGACAACCCTGCTGCAAAACCGGCACCTTTTAAAACCAGGAAAGGATTTCTTCTACCATGCCTTTGTGAACACCCATTTTCTGGAATCTGTTTAAACCACAGCAGTCTGTTGTAATTATTTATCAAGGTACAAATCATTAATGCAAAATTTCTGCAGGCCCTGAAGCAAAAAAAGTTAATAAAATATAATGCCACTAAATTAAACATTTTAAACTTTCACAATAGAGTAACTACTAAGAAAAAATAAAGGAAAATCTATGTCAAACAGAACCTGATGAATAATTGTAATAAATAATGTATTTTTTAAGAATTTCTCATGAACATTTTTCAATGTCATTAATTATTTACAATTATTCACCATATCATTTCTGAGAAGAATTTTCGGACTCTCACTTGTTTGCTGACAGTTTGTTCAGGTAATTAATGTTCAGGCATTTCCAAGCAGAGTTCCTCTCCTGCAGCGAGTGCGGTGCAGTCCCGGGCAGGCTCAGCTGATCACTTCGCAGTCGGCGTTTTGGGTGGATCCGTCCCACGGGGTCACTGTGGGCAGTGGTGGGTGCTGAGCCGTGACTCCCTCATGGGAACGGACCTGGGGCTGTCTCAGGAGTCGCCCAGCTGGGGAGTGACAGCCCAGACCAGATGTGTTTGGCTGCTCCTGCGAGGGTACCTGGCTCGTTGGGGAGCAGGGCGCGTGGCACGGGGTGCTGTGGTGTCCAGTGGGTGCTGGTGTCCACGTGAGCCACACCCCACCACATGGACAGAGCACCCACTGGTGAGCCCAGTCCTGCCTGTGGGTGCCAAGAAGGTGTGTGTCTTTTTAGATGGGATTTTCTGCTCCCACGGAAAGTGTGGGGGGGATTCCCAGCTGATGGCAGCCATGGGAGCTCCAGCAAGGCCAACTGACTCCTGAGATCATGGCATTGCTGCTGTCAAATGCCTCTGACACTCAGGGGCGTGCTCCTCTGCCCTCTCCCGAGGGCAGGACACAGCCCAGCAGCTGCACTGGTGCGTCAGCGCTCTCATGCAGGTCCCAGGTGGACAAGGAGGGCACTGGCTCCACAGACATGGCCTGGGCAATGCCTGGACATGATTCTCCCATGTGGGAGTTTCACCACTGGGTGCAGAGGATATTTCTCAGGCCCTGCTCTCTCTGAGCAGCTCTTTGCTTCCACCACTCCTGCTCTTTGAGCTCTGCTTCGTCCTTTGGGATCCTGGATCAGATTCACAACCCCACAGCTCTGCCCAACCTGACCCTACAGACCCCAGCACAGTCCTGCAGACAAAGCAGAAGTGAGGTTTGAATCTGTTCCCACAAGATTTAATCAGCTGAATACGTGCCCATGCAGCCCAAGTGAGCTGCTCTCCATGAACTTAATCTCAACGACCCTGGCTGTCCTCAAACACATCTGAGGGTCCCTTCGTGTTTTACTTGGAACAGATGTTAATTGCTCTAACACTGTTGTTCTACTCAGATTTGGTGTCCCTCTCTCATTTGGATGCACCACCTTTGGGTTGGGAGGAGACTCTTTAATTGTAATTCAACTACTTGTGATATTTTGGTACCAATTAATATTGATTTTACAATTGGTTTACAGAGATGTTGTTTTATTACTAATATATTTAATGTGCAAATCAATAAGAACACTTGTTTGGCTCTCTCCCTAGAAGGTAATAAAATCAAATATCTCAAGAGTAAAATGCTATCTGATCCATAAATGGCAGCAGCAGATGCTTAATGTAATAGTTAAAGACTATGCAGCATTCTTGGCACCTTCCACGCGTTTTCCACACACACTGTACTAAAGTGACACTCAATAACTTGCTAGTTACAAAAAGTTTAGCAAATTTGTTGGCACCACATCAGCCTAAGTGAAGGCTTCAGTGTCAAGGAATGATGTTACATGGACAAAGTGGATATTCCCTACTGCTCCATGGGCAGGGCTCCTTTGGGTTTCCCAAATGGAGATTCCATAGCAGAAGACAAAAGCTCTTCATGTCTCTCCTGCTTCCTGAATCCCAGTGGATGGTGAACAATTTTGTGGAAAAAACTCCTGAAAGGGGAGAGTGAGAGGCATTGCTCCAGACTGACAGCAGTCCAACCTATGTGAGGGATTTAAAGCTCTGCAGATGCTTCTGGGAGCCATGTGCAGAAGAAACCCTCAAAACCAAGTTGAATCCACCCAACACTTCAAATAAAAAGAAATATCAAAGTTCTCTGCAGAATGAAATGGTGAACAACATTGAAACTGCTCAGGTGTTTAGATCAATTATTCTCAACCTGGTAAAAGTGCTGCCCAACTGCTCCAAACAATGACCAACTGCATTGATGCATTTTGGCTTTAAATCCCATTGCGACTGGATTTGCCTTCTCTCACAAAGGACTTCAGCAGCACCTAGAGCACATCTGGGCATTGCTCACCTTGTAATCAGAGTGCCCAGCTTGTCTTCTGTTTCCACAGTCCCACAAGGAGAAGGCTGTTGTTACTGCCCTAAGAGTTATTACTTTACTGTTCTTAATAAAAGCTGCAATAGTGGATGTGTCCTCCCGTGTACGCAGCACCAGCTGCCAGCAGCCCGGCACTCTTGTTCTTCTTCCATCATCTCTTGTCCCAGACAGGTGGAATGGGATGACTGCCATTGCAGGGAAGCTGTAAAGTATAAAATGCTTCATTTGTTCAGGAAATGGAAATTTGAATGGCCAGGGAAGGCCCTTGCAGTGTGTGCTGCTTCACAGCCAGCACTGGGGTGGGCACTGTCCTGCTGCCTGCAGGGATGCCCCGTCAGGGACCTGCTCCAAGGTGTGCAGGGGCTCCACACAGGCTCCTGCCCCATGGGTTTGGAAGGAAAAGGAGAGGGCAGGAGGATTCAGGTTTTAGGAGGCACTTGAAATGTGGCTTGTGGCAGGAGGGAGCCCTGATGGCACAACCAGACCCCGCCAGGCTCAGTGTGGAGCCACCAGCCCTCGGTGATGCTCCCTGGGCAGAGGTGGGTGAGCATGTCCTGGCTGGGGTGCAGAGCCCACAGTCCCATCTGGAATATGCAATGTGGAGACAATAGAGCAAAGTGTAACCACTGTTTACAGAAAAAATTGTCAAGGATTTATTTATTGGAAGTGACTGAGGAATATGAATTCTACACTCCATTTAAAATGCTTTTTATTTCTCTCAGCCTTGGGGCTCTGAGTACATCTAATTTCACCCATAGCTATAATTCTCCACCAAACAGTTCCTGCTTCTCCTCTGGGTTCCTGAGAGTCATTTTGGTTTATGTCCTCTCTGGTGCAGCTCATGCTGTGGCTGGAGACAGTTACACACCGGTGAACTTTCCCAACACCCCCTCCCCAATGGGGGCACACACACATGCAGTGTGAGCGAGTGGCATGCACTGGGAACAGCTTGACACCTCACTATATATTTATTTAAAAAAATAAAATTCCAAATGTCTTCATCATGTAGGGGTTTCTCCTGAGGAGCCTTGTATTTCACAGCAGACACTTTGATTGTCCCTACCTTGCAGCTAACAAACTATTAGTTTTGTTAGTATATTTATTCCACTAAAATTGGAGCCTGTGATTACAAATCCAATGCTGTGATTGAGTCAGGGTTTGAAAATAAATCTGTCGGGGGCTCATCTGGCATTTTGGTGCTGGGAGAGGCGGCGTCAGGCACTGCTCCTGCAGCCCAGCTGTGGGCTGGACCAGCCAGCTGCAGGGGCACCACGGCCACGGGCACAGCACGGCTGGCCCTGCTGGCTCACTGGTCAGGGCTGGCTTCTGGGGCTGGGGCCCTTTCCCCAGCTGAGCCAGCAGAGTCTGGCTCTCCAAACAGTGACTGTGCTGGGGCAGAGGTTGCTGCACTGCCACAGTTTGCTCCATCTCCCAACCCCTCCTGGGCTTGTTGCTCCACCAGGCTGGTGGCACTTGAACAGTATCTTGGTGACATGATGGCTTTTCTGCCAGGGCAGGAGATGCCCCTTCCCAGGAGGGTGCTGTGAGCCGGGGTGGCTGCTGAGCTCCAGCACAGGGAGCAGGATGCTCTCCTTCCCCATGGGCAGAAGGATGCCGGGAAGGACAAGGCAGGCATATGGATGTGTGTCAGAGCAGGAATTAAACTCCCATTGTTTGGATTTTTTAGGAAAAGCAAGTTTATTTTCCAAAAGCGAGGGTGGCAGCTCACCCTCTGGATGGGAGCTCTGTGGCAGGGCCTCTCTCTGCAGATAGGCACACAGATTCCCAGGGACCCAGTGTCACCCTGGCCTCCCAGGATGGCTGTGCCCAGAGGGCTGGTGATAGCTGGGGTGCCCCTGACTGGGACCAGGCCAAGGAGAGAGGTAGGGAGCGAGACAGGAGAGGGACAGGGCTCTTACCATTCTGATATTCCCCAGATTATTTTCCATAAAGCTCCTTTGCTGTGGAGTTTTGCTTGCTTTGAAATAAATGAGCTGTTCTGTTTCTGCAGGTAGGCAGTGAGAGCATTTTCACCGCCTGGGTATCACTCCTTGCAAGCTCTCAGGAGAGGAGCGAGCAAGGCAGAAATCACAGCACTCACTCAGGTAATGGCAGAGTCCCCCGGTGCCACGTGGCTGGGGGGGACAATGGCCTGGCCCCCAGGCGGGGCTGCCCAGATACCCCGTGTCCCTCTGGCCACGCTCACAAGAGCTGCTGGTTGCCTCCCCGGCTGCAGCAGCACAGAGCTGGGGGTGCAGGGGCTGGCCCTGCACCCTCCCTGCACCACGGCTGCCACCTGCACCCGGCCACGGGGCCCCTGTCCTGCACCCCAGCCTGGCACCCCGGGCTGTGCCACCTGCGGCTCCGAGCCCCCGAACGGGCACACAGGCCCTACTGTATGTACATAGGGAAAAACCTGTCAGGGAAGATTAAAACCCCAGACAGTCTTTATTGTAAGATTGTTTTTTTCATTTATTTATCCCTTTTTTTCCCTTTTAGCAAGAGTAGTCAGGGTTTGATATGATTAGAATTGCAAATCTTGCATGTTAAAAGGGAAGCACTGAAGTAAAAGGATGCTGCCTGTGTAATGAGACACGTTTTAAATCCAGGCTAGGTAAATTTGGTGTTGAGCATAAAGGGTATGAAATAAACTCGCAGTGAGCTCAGCAAATGCCCCAAGGCGCGTCCCCATTAGTATTCCCATTTGTGAGCTCACTTCATAAGACTAATGGAGTTGCTACCTGGGGACATTAATTGTGCATGACACCATTGCCGAGCCTTTGTGCACTCTTACTAATATCACAGTGCCTCCTTGACAAAACGCCTGCAAAGATTACAAACATACCTAAAATAACTGCCACATTCACACTCATATTTGACAGGGATCTTCGAGTTCAGTTACAATAGAATTACCATCATTTCTTACACCTCTGGCTTTTTATTACATTAAACAATGGTTGATATTGCTTCCTTAAACCAGTGTCAGATTGTGTAAAATCTCTCTATCTCAGGTTTTTCTATTAAACCTCCCATTTATCAGGGGAATGTATAGCTTCCATACTTGACTCTTACTACAAATATTATATATTACATACTTAAGCACGCGTGCACATGCACACATCACCCTTCTTCTGTGTTAAAGGCACAGCAACGTTTCTGAGTCCTTGCAATTAATACCGAAGGGCTCTGCTCTCCTGTGAGGTGCTCACAGGTCTTTCACCATTAATTATAACATTGTCTCTGGGGGAAAGCCTTCCTGGGTCTGGGCTCCCTGCTTTGAACCCCAGTCCAGGATTAAGATGATGGATGAGAGGATTTGCTAAATTTGCAACAACCAGGGCAAGATTCTGTTGAGGAAAGCAGATGAATTGGGATCTTGCGGAGCTCTGACACACCAGGCTTGGCCTTTTCAGGGCTTTGTGGGGCTCCCCACCAGCGTGGCCACTGGCCAGTCCTATGGAGCTCCCCTCCAGCCCCAGTGGCTGTGTCCACTGCTCCCCCAGAGCTGCCAGGGCTCTGGGGGCCTCCCACAGCTGCACTGAGAGGCATTGCTGGGACACCAGGGCAGATCTCATCCTTGAAAGAGATGTTAAAACAAGGTACCAAAGTGAATTAATGTAAAACCTTTGAGCATTCGATGCTCAGGTACTTGGAGGAGGGATTCAGTCCTTCACAATTAAAAAAATTTAATATATTTATATAAAAACCTAAGTGTTTGCATTTTTTTCTAGCACTGGCACCATCTGTGCCCCAACAGCCTTTGGTTTTGCTCTTTCCCCTCTGCACTAGAGCCTTCTCTGAGGTTTCCTCTTGGAGAAGAGCCTTGCCAAGCTCCAGGTAAGGGAAAATTCATTGATGTGCATTAGAAATCTCTTCATCCCACCTTCCCTCTCCCAGAGGTGGCCGTGGCTTTGCCATCAGCTGCCCAAGCACATTCTGATTTTACCATGTGGCAATATTAAAAGAAAAGTCCAGCTCTGTATTCACTAGACAACAAAACACTTTGTCTAGATAAGGACATCAGTGTTTACTTTGAATTCCTAACCTTTGAGATGGAGCAGGTAAAGATCCATGGAGACAAGAGACAGAAGCTCTTGGGGTTATAGCTGGGAGAGACTGGGGTTGGATCTCAGCTGCAGCTGTAGAGGATGGCACTTCAGGAATGGCTATTTCTGTTTCTGTTTCTGTTTCTGTTTCTGTTTCTGTTTCTGTTCCTGTTTCTGTTCCTGTTTCTCTTTCTGTTTCTGTTTCTCTTTCTGTTGACAGGATTTATTGGAATTAATATTAATTATTAGTTTGCAGTGGTGCCTGTCAGCAGTCAACCGCATATTTCTTTATAAACTTGTTCTACAACTTTCTGAAGCAAGAAAAGACACAAGCAGATCATGGGCAAAGCTGCCTCCAGGGTCTGGGGACTCTTCCTTCCTCGGGCTGGTCGTGTCCCACACCTCCTGACCCCCAACAAACGCATGCTGATGTCCAGGCACGAGGAGCCACCCGGGCTTGGCAGTGGGCACTTGAGAGGAGCCCTGAAGAACTGAGCTTGAGCTGAGAAGCACACAGCGCATGCACGCGCCTGATCCGCCCTGTGGAGCTGGCACGCAGTCTTTTCCTGCTGTCTCATTGACTTCTTGCCAAGAAAGGTTTAAAATGCTGGAGTTTTCTCTGGAATTCTGAAGTTGGGACTTAAAAATACTTCAAACACTTGGTTTAATAGACCTTCACATCAGCGTATTCCCAGTTTCACACAGCTCCCTAGTGACACGGGACCTTTTGTCAAGCACATATGAAATTAAGTGAAATAAAAATCATATTAAAAATTATTACCATCTAACAGCCATTAGTCTGCACATTGCTGTCACGTCTTGATGGATTTCTCACTTAGTTCAATGAATGTTCTAACGACAGTGATAAAATCACTCAGAAAAAAATATAATAAACTGTTAACCCTTCACGTGGCTGCTTGTTTTTCAAATCCCTTTAAGAACTGTTCAGCAGTGAGTTGCTCCCCAGGGTACTTGCCTGTAGATGAAAACCTGCCTCTGCCTGACTTGGGCACGATGGAGAGGGTGGAAATCCTGTTCCAACCCTCCCCAGTGAGGGACATGGCCGGGCTGGGGACCGTCCTGGCAGCACAGGATGACACTGCTGGAGTGACACAGCCCTTTGTCCTTTCAGAGCAAGTCCAGGAATCCCTGGGCTCCAGTTCCCTTGAGGAGCACTGAACAGGCTCCACAGCAGTGATTCCGTGGTGCCCAGCACCGCACAGTGCAGGACACAAATGTCTCTGTTCCCCACCCGACCCGGGGGTGCCAAGGCTCACCCCCTGGCTTGGGGAGCAGCACAGGGGTCCCAAGGCATCCGTGAGAGAGGAGAGGCGGTGCCTTGGGTCCCAAGGCACACGTGAGAACAGGGACATGGTGACTTCGGGTGCTCGAGCTTGACGGAGCAGCTGTGGAAGTACAGCATGGCTCCCCGAGAAGGGCATCTGCAGTGGGCTATTAACATAGAGCTACTTAACGGGCAATCAGCACGGCCTCGTTAATAAAATACATCCATTTGAATGCCATGAATTACTCTGTGTGCTGCTGGAGCTCTCTGGCTAATAGCAGCCTCGGCAGCCTGGCATCGTTGGGTTTGTTGTGTCCTGCAAATTTAATGCATGCTTACTGCTATGGAGAATAGTGGGTAAGATGTAAATGACAGACTGCAGGAGCAGACGTGGCAGTGTAATAAACTCGGCTGGCACTTCTCCTGAGTTGTATTTAGCCTACCACGTTCCGTGGAAGCCTGGCAGTGGGCCAGCATGTGCAAGCGCTCGTGCATGGGACATGCATGGGACATGGCCAGCACGAGTGGCAGCAGGGCCCTCACGCTCTTGCAGGTGACGCTGGCTATTGTCACAATGTCTCCTCTCTGCTGGTGCTGCCTGTCAGAATCCATTCGACACAGAACAGAAGCCAGTGTTTAACTCCCCCGGTGTTAAACCTTTGCTCTCTGAGCAGGAGGGTCCTGAGCCCTAAGGGCATTTCTGGCTGCTGGAGCCAGAGGGAAGTGAACACCTTTTTGTGACTGTTGTCATTCAGCAAATTGTTCTGCAAGACACCTGATTGTGGTATTAGAAAGACAGATGGATGTTCTCAGGAAGATCAATGAACTTGCCAGGCTTTGTGATGACACACAGCTCGCCTCCCTCTCAGTGTAGTGACAGCCCAGCATCCCACTGAGAGGACACCAAGGGTCCCTCCCGACACTCGCACCCCTGGGACCAACTTCCCGGCACTGAGGATCTGCAGGACCTTGCTGATGGTGGGAGGAAGCTTGCAGAAGAGCAGCAAAAATGAGCAACATTTGGAGGGAAGCAGAGGTAGAGACAGATGAGGTTTTGGGCAGACTGCATTAGAAGAAAGCAAGCTCTGGGGCAGGGGAGCCTGGGAACCGCTGTGAGCCCAGCAAGGGGTGGCAAGTGTCAGCTCCTCCTGAAGCTATCGAGAGAGAAAACCCTGGGATGCTGCAGAAGAGGGAGGGCTCCTCTGGCTGCCTCAGGGGAGGTGGTGAAGAGGCCATGCAGAGGCTGGGCTGGCAGAGGCTGGGCTGGCAGAGCCCACGGAGCCGGGCCAGTGCTGGTGCAGGTCCCGCAGCCCTCACCCTCCCATGGCGCTGCCGGGCACCGCGAGCACAGAGACTGCCGAGCTCGGCCATGGAGCAGCCGGGTGCTAAATGGGAAATCTGATTGCTCATCCTTTGTTTTCCTCCTTCCATGCCGAGAGTGAATTAAGTCAAAGCCAATTCTGAGGAAAAGCGGATCTCTTCTACCATCCATCATGGACGAGAGCACGGCTGGGCAGATCTACAGGCCTCCGAAGGCCTGTACGGATATGTTGTCCCAAATCTCATCTCCATGGCTCAGGGTGATTGATCTCGGCTATTCAGACCTGTGGAGCTCAATGATTTCTCTCTCCTAACCTCTACCTGGTTCCTGCTGTATTTCATATGGAGAAGATTCTTGTAGAAGTGCTACGTTTTGAAAATAAAGCTAATCAGGTTTGAAACAATGGGACTGAATCCTTTTCCTGCTGTAGCTCCAGCACGGAGCTGGAGTTTTGCCCGTGGTTGTCCTGTGCTCCCTGGCTGAGCTGCTGAGCTGAAAGGGCTCTACTTCCTGGACCCTCATGTTTGTAGGACATGAAGGAGCTGTCTCCCTGAGCTGGGACATTCATTAGCATTTTTATTCACAGAATTACAGACCTCACCTAATGGAACAGACCTCACCTAATCTGTCTCTCTGCAGTGAGGCAAGATCGTGGACTCCTTGTAGATGTTTCCCTACCCAGTAAGTAAAACCCCTCAGTGACCTTCTACAGCCTGCATTTCCTCTAGGTTATAGCCTGCTTATGGTTTGGGAGTTGCTGCCTTATCTCACCTAGGTTTTCCTTCCTCCAAGGACAGCACAATATTTCTGTATCATTCAAGAAAACAAAAGGACAACCATCCTTTTTATCCCAAACTTTTGTGTCCTCAAAGACTTTAATGGCCAGAGGTCCTCTGCTCCACACTAAGTAATTCCAGCCCCACCAGCTTCCATTATCATGCACTGCATTTTCTGAACCTGCTGAGTTTCTGTTGCCTCTGGATTCACTTAAAAGGGAAAGCTGAGGATGTCCCTGGAAAGACCAAAGCTGAATTTCCTCTCAGGCTACAAATGTGGGATATGTTTTCCCTGCATTTTATCAGAGCATCACATTCCTGACAGGTGACATGGTTATTGCAGACCCTGGATCCTCCCCAGCTTCTGCTTACTCAAGCAGTAATCCCTACTCTGCATTGTGTGTGATGTTTTCTCTCCCACGTAGAACCACTCTGTGCTTGTCTTTACTGAACTGCACCTCACTGCTCTCAGACTATGGCCAGTGACATGTGGATGAGTTTAAATTCTGCTCCTGCTTCTGAATTGCTCACAGACCTCTTTGCTTGTTCACCTGCAGGATGTGGCTCAGACAAAAGGCTGGAGGCCTGGGCAGCCACACGGGCTTCTCCTGGGGGCTGCTCAGGTGCTGCCAGGCAGGTGACACTTACTCCTGGAGCAAGGGCCCGTGGGGTGTGGGCACTGCCCGCAGGGTGGGTGCCTGCTGTGCCCTGGGACTGGCAGGAGGCGAGGGATGCTGCATCTCCTGCCACAGGAAAGACTTCATGGGGACAGCCTGGGTAGGAAAAGGCAGAGGAAAGGGGAAGAAGGGGCTCCAAGCGTACTGCCAGTGTAAATTATCTCAGCCTGTTACTGCTGCCTATAAAGAGGTCTGTGTAACTGCAAGTGCACCACTCCAGAGACAACCGCAGGGAGCTTTATCATTGCAAAGCAAAGAGGATGCCCTGCTTAGTGTAAGAGGTTCCAGAGGACAGGCTACAGCAATGAACAGGTCACAGGGCAGGGAAAGCCAAAGGACACGGGAACAAGGCACTTCCTCCTTGTGTGGGTCTGCGAAGAGCAGAATCTGGCATCATTAGCTGTGCCCAAATTCTGCTGAATGACCTGCAAGCAGTGCCTTCCCCTTCCTCTTCATGCCTGAACACATCTTATTTGTTCATGGAAAAGTTTCCTCCTAATGAATTTGCCACAAAAAGGAGAAAAACGGCCATGGCCTCAACATGGAGAAAATGGCAAATCTGATGGTGGCAATTAAGCAGAAAACAAGACAGGGATCTGCAGGCAACCCGGAGAGAAGGGGTTAAATTGCCATGGAAACAACCATGCATTATTTACATGGCCTAATGAATAAAACATTTAAGTAGTAGGCTAATAAATTTCAGAACACAAAGCAAAGTAAGCTATGATTTAAATATATGCCTCTGATGAATATAACTTGAGTTATAGAGCTGAAGCAGTGGGAGACCCAGCTCAGTTTTACACCCTCATCTCACTAACATGAAGGTATATCTTCTTTTTAATAAATGATTTTTCCAACGAGCACACAAATTGGCATGAAATTCTCTCCTGTCAGGCATCCTGAAGCCTTTTCTAATAGCTTTTCTTGTGAATTTCTGTTGAGGTAGGAATGCTTTTGTTTTGGTTTTTTCCCCTCCTGCACATTCTGCCAGATTTCCGAGCAGGATAACATTAGCAATCAATTTGTTAAACTGTTAGCAGAACATATGTCAGAAGGTTTCAAACAGACCCAGACTGAAAGATGTGTTGTTTATTGTGTATCAGATATACGTGTGATCCATATGGCTCCAAGTGCAGGATCCCTTTGTTTTCCACCCGCTGCAGATTTCCACCCCGTGTTCTCCCACGTGGATCAGTCAGGGACACCATTTCAATAGGGAAGACCACGGCACCTCCCGGGAGCCTGGCAGGAGCCAGTGCCAGGAGCCTGTCCCAGGACCTTTTCCCAGGAGCCTGTCCCAGGAGCCAGGTGCCAGGAGCCTGTCCCAGGACCTTTTCCCAGGAGCAGGGGCAGTGCTTGTAGGGCACAGGGGCTGGCTCGGGTGGGAAGGGTGTCTGGCAGCCTGGGAGGGCTCCCTGAGTGCTGGTGGGACGTGGTGCTGAGTGCCAGGGATGCAGCAGCACGGGCTGTGCACAGCAGGCCTGGGTTCCTCTGGCGTGGGCTGTGCCAGCTGCTGAGCAGCCCATCCACCCCGGGAGAGGAGCGGGTAAGGTGCCACAGAGGGACAGCAGGTCCCCAGAGCACTCGTGGGAGCAGCCCTTGCACCTTTCCCTCTGCTTCAATGGCCCTGAGAAGCCAGGCTGCTGCAGCAGCCCAACAGCGACAGCTTTCCAAGCTCTGGAGCCATTTCCACCTCTGCTTTCTGCTGCAGAAGCAGCCTGAGTTTCCAGTGAGCTCCCAGCAAATAAG
>NC_071591.1:587500-649687 GCF_024509145.1 Vidua macroura | reverse complement strand
CTCTTCCTTCCTTCCTTCCTTCCTTCCTTCCTTCCTTCCTTCCTTCCTTTCCTTCCTTCCTTCCTTCCTTCCTTCCTTCCTTCCTTCCTTCCTTCCTTCCTTCCTTCTTCTTCCTTCCTTCCTTCCTTCCTTCACTTCCTTCCTTCCTTCCTTCCTTCCTTCCTTCCTTCCTTCCTTCCTTCCTTCCTTCCTTCTTCCTTCCTTCCTTCCTTCCTTCCTTCCTTCCTTCCTTCCTTCTTCCTTCCTTCCTTCCTCTTCCTTCCTTCCTTCCTTCCTTCCTTCTTCCTTCCTTCTCTTCCTTCGCTTCCTTCTCTTCCTTCCTTCCTTCTTCCTTCCTTCCTTCCTTCCTTCCTTCCTTCCTTCCTTCCTTCCTTCCCTTCCTTCCTTCCTGTCCTTCCTTCCTTCCTTCCTTCCTTCCTTCCTTCTTCCTTTCCTTCCTTCCTTCCTTCCTTCCTTCCTTCCTTCCTTCCTTCCTTCCTTGCCTTCCTTCCTTCCTTCCGAACTGCCTTCCTTCCGAACTGCCTTCCTTCCGAACTGCCTTCCTTCCTTCCTTCCTTCCTTCCTTCCTTCCTTCCTTCCTTCCGAACTGCCTTCCTTCCTTCCTTCCTTCCGAACTGCCTTCCGAACTGCCTTCCGAACTGCCTTCCTTCCTTCCTTCCGAACTGCCTTCCTTCCTTCCTTCCTTCCGAACTGCCTTCCTTCCTTCCTTCCGAACTGCCTTCCTTCCGAACTGCCTTCCTTCCGAACTGCTCTTCCTTCCTTCCTTCCTTCTTCCTTCCTTCCTTCCTTCCTTCCTTCCTTCCTTCCTTCCTTCCTTCCTTCCTTCCTTCCTTCCTTCCTTCCTTCCTTCCTTCCTCCTTCCTTCCTCCTCCTTCCTCTTCCTTCCTTCCCTTCCTTCCTTCCTTCCTCCTTCCTTCCTTCCTTCCTTCTCTTCCTTCCTTCCTTCCTTCCTTCCATTCCTTCCTTCCTTCCTTCCTTCCTTCCTTCCTTCCTTCCTTCCTTCCTTCCTTCCTTCCTTCCTTCCTTCCTTCCTTCCTTCCTTCATATTTAACCTTAAATAACAAAATACTTACTGAAATTAAATTTTGAATAGTGTATAGCTTTGCAAAAACGCCAGTTTTAGTCCTAAAAAGTGAAGCCTGAAGGGAGAGGTCTGAAAGACCAAGCAGTGCTGCTGACAAAGCTTCAGAGACACAGTCTGTTCATCAGGTCAGGATGTGCCCAAAAGCAAGTCCACCTTTAACAACTAGTCAGCTAGTAAATAAAAGAGAGTTTAGCCTTTGTCTTGATCATCAGGACCATGACAGTTTTGGTTCAGAGAGAATGATTTTCTGGATAAATCCAGGAGTTAAAAAAAAAAAAAAAAATGAAGGATCACATTGCTGACTGGTAGACAGGAGATGTGGTGGGGGAAGAAACCAGATGAATTGTGTTGTCTAAACAATTTGTTATGAATTATCCAGTCAACTGTAATGAAAACATATGGACAAAAATCACAAGAAACTCCTCCAATGTTTTAAAATGTGAGTGATGCTGATATTGACTGGGGGGCTGTTACACAGCTCTGTGTATTGGGGTTGCAAAAGAGGACACTGAAAAGAACTGGGGAACCCAATTTGCAGAAGGGAAATGGAGGCGGTTCAGCATTCCAGCAAAAGCAAAGCACTGCTCTCATAGTCTGGGGAGGTTTAGAAATGTTTTGTTTTGTTCTGATTTCGATAAAAAACACAGAATTTCCCCCAAAAGAAGGACTCTGAGCCCTGCCAACAGGCAGCATCTCTTCGGTGGGCTTTCCCTGAGCGGTCGGGGTGGGGCCCTGCAGCCCCCCTGCCTCAGTGCTGAGCCCCCTCCTCAGCCTGGCCCTCCTCAGAGCTGGGACACCTTTCCTGGCCATGGAGGAGTGGGTTCAGAGCAGCTGTGGCAGCTCTTCTCCCGGCCCGCTCCCCTCTGTCCCCATTAATAGCAGCACAAATTAAATGACAGCCATGCAAACGTGGGGAGTGCTGCTGCTGCATAATGGCCGTCACCGCCTGCAGCCCGTCACTCTCCTCCAGGTAATTAATTGCCCTGTAAAGTGCTGGGAGATACACTGGATGAAAAATGCTGTGTAAAAGGGACTGATACAACAGAGCTGTTGGTACTTTAACTGGTAAAAGCCAAGATAGGATGACTGAGGTAAATACATTTTTAGTGGCTCTTTAAATTCGAAAGGTGCATCAATGGAAACTTGGGCAATCCGTTGCCCCTCGCTGCTGCCATGCTGGGTTTAAGGTACACACAGAGACAGGCCAGAATCACAATCTCCATATGAAACAGTTATTTATAACTACTGACAGGAGGAATTATGTGAAATAAACATAATTTATAGTTATTCCAGGAAAAGCCATCAAAATGAAAACTAATAAAGATTTCTTTCAGCTAAGAAGGTGTCAATTTGTTAAAAACCAATGGCCAATGTTAGTGCAGATGACAGAATTATTAATATATTTCCAAACAATGTACATGTTTTCACACAGTCCACTTCTCTGGGCTGGGGATGCAGTGGAGAACCCAAGGGCTGGATTCATTCAGACACTTTTTCCTTCTTTAAATTTGCGACTCTCATTTTTTACAGCAAACACCAAAAGCAACCCCAAAGTCATGACAGGCATGAACTGCTGGACAGGGGCTGGAACAGAGGTGGCCAGTGGGGCAGCACCAGGAAGCCGAGAGCTGTCAGACCCTCCCTCCCCAGCAGCAGGAGCGTGGGAGCTCGGGGTGGCTCATTCCCTTTTCTCCCGCGTGGCTCCCCAGGATGCTGCAGGCACGCAGTGACATCCTCTGCGCCGCTGCTCACAACGTGCCTGCAAAGGCTTCCTAGAGCATTTCACTTGCTGCTTTTGCAGTTCGAGGGCTCCCACCTGTGTTTCGTATTATTTTGTGCTGACACAAAATTGGAGAGAGCAATTGCAAATCCAAAAGACAAATGAGCAACGGGAGACTCCTGATCAGCACCGCGTTTTGCCGTGTACCCCAGGAATGGCTGGGCTGTTGAGAGGCAGAGGCACCCGTGGCACGGGGAGCCCCGCTGGCTCTTTGGGCAGTGAGGGGCTGGCCGTGCTCCAGGGCTCCTCTGGACACACTCGCTCTGCCGTGCCTCACACTGCAAGTCCAGCAGTGCTCCCACGGCCACGGTGCTCCCTGGCAGCAGCAGGGGAGATCCCCACGCCCACGGCAGTCAGGCCACCGGGGCAGAGGGGCTCTGGCTCCTGGTGCTGGGACTGCTGCTGGTGCAACCCACACCAGGCTCCCTTCATGCAGCCTGGCAAGGCTGGCTGAGTGGGAAACATCCAAGTCCAGCTGGGACAGCCTGGTCCAACAAGATGGACCCCAAAAGACTCATATTTTAGCCCTGATTTGGGATCTGTTCTTACACTGTCAGGTCTTTGTCACTTGATGCTGCTGCTCAAGGTATCCCCTCGGATCCTCATGTGAGCAGCTTGCTTGGCTCATCTGATGCTGCTCTCAGTCGGTTCAAATCTTATTTATCAAATAGACAGCATTTTGTTTCGATGGGTGATTTTTCATCTTCCATTAGTGAAGTTGTTTCCAAGGTTCCCCAGGGCTCTATATTGGGCCCGTTGTTATTTTGTGTTTATATGCTGCCACTGGGTTATATTATTCATCAGCGTGGAGTAGCTTTCCATTTCTATGCAGATGATTCTCAAATTTATTTGTCTGCTAACCCTCATGCTGTCTCAGCTGTCTCTGCACTATCAGCCTGTCTCTCTGACATCACAAGATAGATGTGGCAAAACTTTTTGCTGTTAAATTCAGACAGAAGAGGTGAGGCCTGCCTCGATGCCAGCATTTTATTTCCTGGGATGACATTTCCAATAGGATCACTTCCAGGATCTCATCACCGTGTTGCCCCTCGTGCGCTCCTGCTTTACCTCGCTGCTCCCTCCATGATTTGTTACCCTGGCCCAGCACTCACCTCTGTCTGCAGCAGGATTTGTGGCTGCTCTTGGCGTTGCTGTTGTGATACAGAGTGAGGCAGTGGGCTGGGGACCAACCTCGCCGGCTCTCACTTGCTGGCACCCCCCCCAAAGACCTTTGTTTGTTCCTGAGGGGTGGCACAGGGGACATCCCATCCCACAGAGCCACGTGGGCACTCGGCACTGCACTGCTGTCAGCAGAGTGCAGTGGTTTGCAAATGTTTCTCAGAATGTTTCTAAGTTTTTTAATGTTTACGATTCGGTGGGATTTAAAAAACATAATGGCAGACACAAGTCCCACGTAGCACCATGCACGGCCTTCCTGCTTGGCGTGTTTCTCTGGTAAAAGACAACGGACAGCCCTGAACTGCTGCTGAGGAGCGGGGCCAGAGCCCTGTGTGGGGACCCAGCGTCTCCTCTGGGACCCGTCTGGGTTTGCTGCTCTCCACGGCAGCGTGGTGCTGCTGCATGGCACAGCTCTGCCAGCACCCAGCGCCCCCGAGCTCATCCTCCTCTGAGTGATCCTCCCAGGCAGCCCAGGCTCCCCTCCCCAGTGTGCTGCCCACAACTTCAAAATCCTTCAAAAATAGTCAATTTGTTCCTATAAGGATGAACCAACTAGTACTCACAGAGACATCAAATAAATCTACTTCATACATTATTTGTTAACTTCATCAAATAAAGTACAATTTTATGGCTTAAATGTCAATCTCCACAGCTCATTGAGTTCTTTAAAACAGCAGAGACTTGTCTGTTTACAGAAGCAAAAATTAGGCAGGCAGCTTTCAGCTGGTGCAGGGATCCCATTGGCTCATGTACAAGGAAGAATCATAAAATACATTTGATGTGGAGAGTGTGCAATTTGACAAAGACAATTTGATTTGTCCATGGCTTTTAAAATATTCATCCCACTTTGATGGACTATAGTTTTATAAATATGGATTACCATTAACTGGCACAGGCAGTCGCTGCCTACAGAGTGTTCTGTGAAGCTTGTTGGGAATGAAGGCCTCCAATAAAAAAAATCATTATCTCTGCCTAAAAACGCTAATCAGTAACGTTTGGTTCATTTGCAGCTCAGAGGTCAGTAATTCACTTTAACTGCTTCTGTGTTTGCAATGTTTGGGAGGAAAAAGAGTTCCCAGTTTTACTGCTCAGATGTAGAAGTGGCTGCTGCCAAAGGGGAACTGCCGAGGCAGGTCAAGAGGGCACGTGCAAAATTTAACTGCTGCTTCTGTCAGACAGCTGAACGGCTTCTTTTTTTTTTTTTTTTCTTAAGGAAAAAATAAGAAGTTCATAATAAAAGAAATAAAAAATAAATTTGAAATCCAGGGAAAACAATTATAAGATTTGAGAAGGCTTTTGTTGGCTTCAGATCCAAACCGAAGTCTGAGAGATTGGGTAAGGAGCACATTATGCACTTCTTCAGACCCATAACAAGCTCGTTTTGGAGCAAAGTACTTTGTCTCTAGTGTATCCACACAGCCAGGCACCCACAGCAGAGGTGGTGAGCCCAGCGTGCAGCCTGGGGACCTAAGAGAGCAAAAACCTTTGAGTTTCTAATGGTAATTCAACAGTAATTCAACTTGGGAAGTAGATTCAACTTCCAGCCCAAAAGTTTATTCAAGTTAAGAAAACACATTCTCGGATTAAAAAGAGTATTGCACCACTGTCAATTTTCAGACGTTGCCATCAGGAAAAAAAAATTACATTTCAGGCTGACGAGCGACTAATCAAGGCAAGTGAAACGGTGCTGCAATAAATTACTCCGCAGCGAAATAAACCACACAAACAGACCGATGATAATAAATGTAAATTATTTCTCTGAAGAAATTTTCTTGGTATATGAGTAATACGAACCATCAGGAAGGAGTCTTCCTTAACATTAATTACAGAAAATGACAAGTGAGCTGATGACTGCGAAGGCTCATTATCTGAGAACATATTCACAACTTTGCAATTTGCGCGAGATGTACTCGGGCTAAATTAATCTCCCTTCTTTGCATGAGCCTCTTCTAATTTTCATGTTATTAACAGGTTTGCAGTATCACTCAGTGCTTGTCACTCTAATCAGGTTTCGGCATGTTCGCAAAAGCGAAGTGTCATTTATAAGGATAAGCCCTCATAATGGCGCTCTCTTTCATGTGGAGAATTCTACAAGGTTGCTTTTAATAAGGTCCTTTAATCATCTCCCTTTGCTCAACTTTTGGCCCCTCTGTTTTTTCATGAAGAGTCATTAAAAGACTTTGAAGTTCATCAAGGATGAAAAATTCATGACATTGTGGCAGGAAAAAGGCCAAGGGATGGAGGGACATGCTGGGCAGGGTCTGCGTACAGCCGGGGATGGGGATGGGGGCTCCGGGGCTCTGCCGGGTATCCCCGCAGTGGAGCCGCCCTCGGGCGCCGTCCCGTTCCAAAACCGCTGGGCTCAGAGCTGGAAGGGGGCGAGGGGCGGCCCTCGCCGGCAGCCGCAGCTGCTCCTCCCTGCAGCTGCCAGCGGCACCGGCGGCAGCATCCTCTCCGCTCCTCGGCCACGGCACGGGGCCGCTGCCGGCGGCGCCACCGACGTGCCTGAGGTCGCTGGCCCTCCCTTTCCGCCGGCCTCGGCCCTGGCTGGCGGCTCAGCACCGGTGGCATCGCGGCTGTGGCGCTCGGGCTGCCCCGCGGGGACAGCGCCGGGGCCGGCCCGGGCACAGCGGTTCCTGCTCGGGCACAGCGGTTCTCTTCCCGGGCACAGCGGTTCCCTGCAGCCCGGGCACAGCGGTTCCTGCCCGGGCACAGCGGTTCCTGCCCGGGCACAGCGGTTCCCTGCTCGGGCACAGCGGTTCCTGCCCGGGCACAGCGGTTCCTGCCCGGGCACAGCGGTTCCTGCCCGGGCACAGCGGTTCCCTGCTCGGGCACAGCGGTTCCCTGCTCGGGCACAGCGGTTCCTGCCCGGGCACAGCGGTTCCTGCCCGGGCACAGCGGTTCCTGCCTGGGCACAGCGGTTCTTGCCTGGGCACAGCGGTTCCCTGCTCGGGCACAGCGGTTCCTGCCCGGGCACAGCGGTTCCTGCCCGGGCACAGCGGTTCCTGCCCGGGCACAGCGGTTCCCTTCCCAGGCACAGCGGTTCCCTGCAGCCCGGGCACAGCGGTTCCTGCCCGGGCACAGCGGTTCCTGCCCGGGCACAGCGGTTCCCTGCAGCCCGGGCACAGCGGTTCCCTGTCCGGGCACAGCGGTTCCCTGCAGCCCGGGCACAGCGGTTCCTGCCCGGGCACAGCGGTTCCCTGCTCGGGCACAGCGGTTCCTGCCCGGGCACAGCGGTTCCTGCCCGGGCACAGCGGTTCCCTGCCCGGGCACAGCGGTTCCCTGCAGCCCGGGCACAGCGGTTCCCTGCAGCCCGGGCACAGCGGTTCCTGCCCGGGCACAGCGGTTCCCTACCCGGGCACAGCGGTTCCCTGCAGCCCGGGCACAGCGGTTCCTGCCCGGGCACAGCGGTTCCCTGCCCGGGCACAGCGGTTCCTGCTCGGGCACAGCGGTTCCCTACCCGGGCACAGCGGTTCCTGCCCGGGCACAGCGGTTCCTGCCCGGGCACAGCGGTTCCCTGCAGCCCGGGCACAGCGGTTCCTGCCCGGGCACAGCGGTTCCTGCCCGGGCACAGCGGTTCCCTACCCGGGCACAGCGGTTCCCTGTCCGGGCACAGCGGTTCCCTGCAGCCCGGGCACAGCGGTTCCTGCCCGGGCACAGCGGTTCCCTACCCGGGCACAGCGGTTCCCTGCAGCCCGGGCACAGCGGTTCCTGCCCGGGCACAGCGGTTCCCTGCTCGGGCACAGCGGTTCCTGCCCGGGCACAGCGGTTCCCTGCTCGGGCACAGCGGTTCCCTGCAGCCCGGGCACAGCGGTTCCCTGCAGCCCGGGCACAGCGGTTCCTGCCCGGGCACAGCGGTTCCTGCCCGGGCACAGCGGTTCCCTGCAGCCCGGGCACAGCGGTTCCTGCCCGGGCACAGCGGTTCCTGCCCGGGCACAGCGGTTCCCTACCCGGGCACAGCGGTTCCTGCCCGGGCACAGCGGTTCCTGCCGGCCGGGCGGATCGGTTTCCCAGCCGAAGGAACACGTGGAGCTTTAGAGCGCAGCGTTAATCACAGGCGACATTTCTCGGGGTCTGCGGCATGGCTGGGCTGTTCGAGGTTAACCTTATTCTTCTTCTGTGATTTGATAACACTGGACTGGTGTTTATGCTGGAGCTTTTGAACACAATGGAAGGAGGGGGAGAACTTTATTAAATTTTTGAAATTCATTTAAGCGGGGCCAGCATAATGAATTGCCAGATCTTGTGTGCACATTGTCCCCGGAAGCAACAATAATTTAGGTGGACATAAACCAATATGTAGATTAAAAATGTTTAAGCCAAGTGTCGTAAAATATATAAAAACATAAGGCAGAATTAACATATCAAAGTTTAGCATTATAAGTAATGACGGGTCAGATATAAGGTTATGTCTGCAAAATTGCATTTCAATATAATAAATCCATTCAAACTCTGTCCAGAGACACAAATTGAATCTATAGACAAAGCAACTGCAATCCATTGAATGCTATGAAGTATTCAAGTGAAAACAATGCATTTAGGAAAGGAAATTGAGTGTATTTTAAATATACAGGTGCTTGAAACTTCCATATCGCTTTATGCTCCTGCAGATTTGTATACACTGCATACAGAACCTACTTTTGACAAAGTCCTCAAAATGATGAATTTCTGATGGAATACTTGATATTGCAGCAGATCTGTTATGCACCGCTTATCCTGTAACACAAACCATTAATAACAATCACGCTCCCGCTGCACTGAGCTCTCTTGTTAAGATTTCAAAGCTTCTGCAACTCTGCGTGCCCCGCAAGGATGCGGCTGCGGCCGGGCGAGGGCTGGCCCAGCCCGGGCACCCCCTCGCTGTCCCCCTGGCAGCTGCTTGGCTCTGTGGGCAGCCAGGGGCTCCCAGCCCTGCGCCCCAGGACCTCCACCCTCCACCTCTGCCCCACTCCTGCTGAGTGGCATTTTCCCCGCACGCCTTTCTGCAGCCAAACTGTCCCGTGGGCCGGGTGCTCGGTGCCCCCATGCTCCCACCTCGGTGCCAGGGCTGGGGCAGGGTGCTGATGAGAGCAGCGGCCCCCGGTGCTTTATCAGTGGTCGACAGGCACAGCCCTTCCCAGGCATCGCTGACGCCGGGCTGCGAGAGGTGAGTGTAGCACAGAGATGGAGCCCTCCTGCCCCAGCCCCTGCTCGCCCTGTGCTGGGGGCAGGGTAAAGGCTGCCCCTGCCCCCCCAGCAGCCCATGGTCGGGGTGACCACAGGCCACGTGTTTGCCCCAATCCTGGGCGCTGTGGAAGCGTGGAGAGGGAGAGCCCTGCTGGTCTCCCTGCACGCCTGCTGGGGGGCTGCCAGAGGCAGCAGGGACCTGTGGCTGCGTGTCCCAGGGTGCCCAGGCTTGCAGGGAGCCCTCCACATGGCTGGCAGCCCCTGCCCCGGGCACGGGCACGCCCTGGCAGCAGGCCCTGGGAGCAGAGATGGAAGGTGCTTTTGGGAGCTGGCGTGATGGGGAGCACAGGCTTTAATAGACATGTTCATCTTTCAGCAGTGTGTTTTGCATGTAATAATGTCAGCACACTTCTCACTCTGGCAGAAATTCCACAGATAATTGGAAAGAAGTAAAAATGAAAACATTAGAATTTGCCATGTCATATGTTAACTTTTTATTATTGTATGATGCCAATGGTCCACTGACAGATGCTGTGTTATTAACATTTGATTAAAAATCACTTCAGGTCTAAAGCAGCCTGTTCAGAAGAGAACATCTTGACAAGCCTGGTGGTTTGTGATTGACAATTAATAACATTCTGTGTGTCACAACACAGATAGTGTGACTTATTGGTGCTGGTGTAATGCAACACTTTTCATCTGAGCTCTTCAAATTGGTACATAGAAATAGGAGAGAAAGAGCCTAATTCAGCTGACTTTGATTACAAACACACCAGCCAGTGCAAAGCTCTCCATCCTAGAGCAGACCAGCAGTGCTCAACGAGACAGACCCTCATCCCACTTCACCACCAAACTTCTGTGCAGGAGCTCAGTATTCAAATACATGGTTACAGCAGTTACTTGCAGCAAAAAAATACAAATCTTATTTCACCAAAAATTAGAAGGAAAACATTCATTTACTTTGGTATTAAAATAATTTGCAACTGGAAATATGAATGGTCAGTCCTTCACAGTTTGGTCAGGAACTCGTAAGTGCACACTACTGCCAGTGAGGCCTGATGTCCATGTGTTAAAAGGGAAATTCATTAAAAACATGTAAATTGCATTCTTTGGGTGAGAATCGGAATGTACCATTTCAATTGTCTTTGCCCTAGAAAAGGGGAAATTCTGACAAACTTTGCTCATGTTTTTCCTGCTTTTAAATAAAGTCTTCGGCAGCCCTGAGCACATTTCTGCCCAGAAAAAATGCTAAACATGCTGCTGTGGATTCACACACCACGGCCACCAGAAATCTGGGCAGCCCTACATGTGAGCAGGCTGAACCTCTGCAAACCCAGCCAACCCCAGCCAAATGGGTCCTTGCCATCTTCAATTCAGTATTTATTGGAAGCCCTTTCCTGGCTCTGCTGGTCCCGAAGTGCCACGGTGTCTGCCCGCTCCTGCCCTGTGCCACGCGTGGCTGCCACCCACCTCGTGTGTCCCTGCCACTGCCCCCCTGGCACGGGGAGCCCCTGCCAGCCCCAGCTCTCCAGGCCAGGGCTGGCTGTGCTGCACCCCTGTGCAAACAGTTCTGTGCTGCAGCAATGCAAACATTTCCCAGCCCTAATGCAGTAAGCAGGGGAAATAATTACAGATTTCCAAGGTTCAACAGGGAATACTTCTGAGAAATGCGTCCTCCACTGGGAGTTTCATAACCATTTAATCTAATTTTTCTTGATGTTTTGATCTTCCTTTTAAACAAGGCATTTGTCATTAGCTTTCAAGGAGACAAGTTGCTAATACATTACACTCTTAAAAGGCCCACAGTTAGTGTCAATGTCTTCTGATGGCTGTTCACTAACAGTACATGAAAGAATTGCCAGTGTCAGTTCCTTTCCACTTGGCTTCAACCGTGATGGCAGGACGGTCCTGGCCCAGCAGTGCTGGCAAGGACGCTGGGCTGGGGGCACAGGGTCTGAACTCAGCCTTCTCCCCTCCACCTTCCTGTCCAGGCCACTTACTGTGGTGGTTTTGCCACCTGGCTCATGCTCAGGTGATTCTGAATTTCTGCTGACATTTTTAGGCAGACATAAAGCAAAGACATACCAGGAAAAGGAAACACATGAACCTCACCACAGGGAAAGGAAACACATGGACCTCACCACAGCCATTCCTTCCCCCAGCCTGCTCTCTTGCTGCCAGTACAGGAGCACTTGGAAAACCCATGGCACATGCTGTGCCCTCCCACCGGAGAGCCAGAGAAACCCCAGACTGCCTGGAGACCCTGCTCCTTCTGCTCTTCCAACAGAGTCAACAGAGCAGGTGGAAAAGATACTTTTTGAACTTCTTGGATGACATAACTTGCATATTAAATAATAATGAACCAATAAATTACAAGAAACGAAACAACCAGAAGAATATGCATGTGAAGTTTGGAGTATTTATAAATGAATAAATCATTCATGATGTATAAACTCTGTATAGCTAAATGCATCATTTACTGAACTTCATCACCTTTCAAGACATCCCCACGTCTGCCTGGCTGGTTTCAGAGCAGCTGTGAATCTCTGCAGAGAGGTTGGTGATCAGTGGATTGCAGAGATTGGCAGGACCTAGGCAGGAAGCACTAGCAGGAGGGGCTCATCCAAACAGGGCATTTTTGGTTTTAACATCACCATATAACCCTGTTTTTCCAGGCAGCTCCTGAGAGGGTTAACTCCAGGGAGCTGTAGCTGGTGTCTGCAGGAACTCAGACAGCTCCCAACGTCCCTGCTCGCTCCTCTTCTTGCAGCTGAGGCTCCCTGCTAACACCACAATACACTCTGCAGAATCTGGGGAAAGGGAAGCATGTTTGAACACCAGATTCTCAAAGAAGTCATCAAGATGAATTTAAAAGTCTGATTTTAGGCTTCTCTGCCAACACCCCTGAGCCGTGCTCCCCCAGAGAGGCTGGGCAGAGGCTGCTGGCAGGCAGGTGCCCCCGTGGTGAGGCTGCTCTTCATCGTGTGCCATGCACTCCTGACACGGTGTCACTGCTCTTTGCCTGGATGACTTCTTTTCTAAACAAGGTAATGGTGAATAATGCATAGCAGGTACAAGTTTTTTTTTTTTTGACAAAGAATCACTCCACAAAAGTGCTTTTTACTTGGGAGGCACCACAAACATTTCCAGCAGCTGCTGGGGCTGGTGGCAGCAACCCCTGCAACTGTAGAAGAAGCTTCTCCTCCTGGCTTCTCTTTCTCTACCTCGTGCAGACTTCCGAGAGCAGAAATGTCAGCGGTCCGTGCCACCCCTCCCGCCCCGCGCACGGACGGTCCCCGCGGCGCTCGGGAGGAGCACAAGGGTTTGCTCCCCGCTCTGCCCACGCCTCTCGCTGGACACCGGCCGAGCCTTCCCCGCCCTGGGGTCCCGTTTCCCAAGGGCCCCGGTCCTGCCAGGCCCCAGGCCGGGCTCGGGACGCCGGGCTGGGCTCGCCCAGGCCGGCGGCGGTAGTCCCGGAGCAGCCCGGTGGCCGGGGCGGTGGGCTCGGCGCCCGCACCTGTCACACGGTAATTAATGGGCGGGGGATTGCTTTTGACAGGAATTCAATGGCCTGGAACAGACTTTGTGCCAGTCTTTTGTGCCTCAGGCAAAGTGCTTACTAAGTAATTTTATGGATACCAAGCTCAAACATTTCACAATTAGCACTTTGTTTGCGTGAGCCGGCGAGAGGGAGGCCCTCAGTGCTGCCCTGCCCTCACGGCTGCCCAGCTGCAGCCCCAGAAGGGCTGTCTTTCCCCGAAAACCTTCTCCAGGTACCAACCCGAGCAGCAGAAACTGCTGCAGCTACAGGAGGGTGGCGAGCAGCCCCCGGGCAGGAGGAGCCCCGAGGATGCTGCTCTAAAGCACCCACAGGGGCCGGGGCAGCAGCGTGGGCACGGGCGTGGGCACGGGCAGCGTCCCGCCTCGGCTCTGCAGGTGTTTTCCGTGAGCCCCGGTGCAACCACACCCATCCTGCCAGCAGCCAGACACGGTGCCCGTCCCACTGCGGGGTGGCACTGCACGGAGCCCTGCCCAGCCCCCGGGCCAGAGCTGCCCACTCTGCTGACCCTCCTGCTGCCCACTCTGCTGCCCACCCTGCTGCCCACCCTGCTGTCCCTCCTGCTGCCCACCCTGCTGCCCACCCTGCTGACCACCCTGCTGCCCACCCTGCTGTCCCTCCTGCTGCCCACCCTGCTGCCCACCTTGCTGCCCACTCTGCTGACCCTCCTGCTGACCCTCCTGCTGTCCCTCCTGCTGCCCACCCTGCTGCCCACCCTGCTGCCCACCCTGCTGACCCTCCTGCTGCCCACCCTGCTGTCCCTCCTGCTGCCCACCCTGCTGCCCACCCTGCTGACCCTCCTGCTGCCCACCCTGCTGACCCTCCTGCTGCCCACCCTGCTGTCCCTCCTGCTGCCCACTCTGCTGACCCTCCTGCTGACCCTCCTGCTGCCCCTCCTGCTGCCCACCCTGCTGTCCCTCCTGCTGCCCACCCTGCTGCCCACCCTGCTGACCCTCCTGCTGACCCTCCTGCTGCCCACCCTGCTGCCCACCCTGCTGCCCACCCTGCTGACCCTCCTGCTGACCCTCCTGCTGCCCACCCTGCTGCCCACCCTGCTGACCCTCCTGCTGTCCACCCTGCTGCCCACCCTGCTGCCCCTCCTGCTGCCCCTCCTGCTGCCCACCCTGCTGCCCACCCTGCTGCCCACCCTGCTGCCCACCCTGCTGCCCACCCCACCACGGGTCCTGCTGACCCTGGGAGCGACTGGCGAGCGCAGGGTGTGTTCAGCTGAGAGATATCTTACTGTAAACAGAATATTGTTTTATATGAAACCATTAAAAAGGTCCCTGAGGGCAGCCCTAAGTATATATTTTATTTTACTTTGAATCCCCATTTTGACTTGGCTTTACAACAAAAACGTGCTTTCTGTATTTAAGCAGATGCAGTAAAGGAAAGGTCGTGACTGGTGCTGACATGGAAATCTCATTTGGCTCATGGGTCCCCTTAGGGCCTTTATGCTGTGTGGTACTTCAAACATATTTCAAAGTACAACACTAAATGTCACTCTTTAATAGACAGAGGCATTCCAAGTGTTTCCTGAATTTCCTCGGAAAGTGCTTCCCTGAAGCCAAAGGCTCAGCAGCAGCTTGGTTCACACCCAGCACAGCAGGGACAGCACCAGGGACAGCAGCCGAGGTGGCACTGGGAGGGCCTGGGGGATGGAGCCTGGCAGCTGTTACGGCTATGGCCAACAATCAGGAGGAACTGCAGAACAGAAAAAAAGAAAATAACCCAAATGCCTTTGAAATATATACCATATTTTGAATGAATTTCCATTTTTCCTTTCCTCATCCAATTCTTCACATTCACTCAGCAGCTTTTCTGGGATCTGAAAGTTATTTTGGGATTTTTTTTTTTAAAGTGTTTCACATCTTACACAATCCTCACAAGTCACTACAGCCCAAGCCCCAGTTCTGAAGACTCTTGAAAACAGTTGGATCTTTTCCTGCTGCCAGGCTCAGGCTGTAGTGAGGATGAGTAGCCAGCCAGATGGCCTGGAAATTTATTTAGCTAATTCTTTCAACAAATAAGGAATTTACTAATGAGTCAGAGGGATTGACATTGGTCAGGAAGACCCAAACTTAGTGAATAATTTCTGCTTTAAAATGTAGCTAAAGCACTGAAAATTTTCTTTTGACAGTTAAATTGGACTTAGTTTAAAAATGGACATTTTCATTTGCAGTTTATTCTACACAAGGGAGAGTCAAAGACTCTACAGAGCCTCAGAGACCCAATGGCTCCTGCTTAGCCAGGCTGATCCCAAGCCAAGGGGCTGTTTCCCATTTTTCCTTATTTCTGGTTTGGGCAAGGGAAGCCAGGAGAAACCTGGTGGTTCCAGCTTTGACTCAAGTCAAGAGCCATCAGCTCTGGCACCTCTGCAACAGTCTGGAGGGGGGAATCAGCAGCTTCTTGCTGGGGCTCTCCACAGGGCCAGGATTTACAGTCAGTTCATGCCATGTGTACTGTATGCAAGCTTATTTTTCTCTTAGCTGCTGTAAAAATTAAAGATTTAGCTATATACTGCAAAAGCTACTTCCAGTTTTACGTAGTAGCATTTCTCTCCTATGATCAAGGCATAAATTCAGCTTTTTCATTATGTCTATAAATTACTCCATATCAACAGGGCAGCTACAGATTACCTCAGCAAGGTCAGATAAACTTCTAGCTGCGCTCCTAACATTGAATTTCTCACACACTTTGGGACTGCTTTGTGTCTTTTCTCACTATTGAATGCAGCTGTTGGAAAGGGCTCTTCTAACAGCAATTTCCTACTCCTGATTATTTACCAAAGGCTACCCAGGGCAGTGGTGGAGTCACTGTCCCAGGAATGATTTAAAAACATGTAGATATGGCACATGGGGACGTGGGTTAGTGGTGGTTTTGGCAGCACTGGGTTAGTGGCTGGACTTGATCCTCTCAGAGGGCTTTTCCAACCTAAACAATTCTATGATTCCATCCTTATCCTTCCTGTCCTCACAAATCTCATTTACTGTCATCATTGTGAAAAATAAAATTTTGTAGTGTAAATGGAAGCAAATATTTAATGTCACATGGAGCTTTCTTTGCATTAATTAGCAATTTACTGAATAAATATTGCTGTGCAAACCAACAATCAGTATCTTATAATTAAAAGCTTGTTCGTGTTTATCTGCAGTCTTTCCCCAAAGATAAAACCCTGTGAAAACCACAGGCTACAGATGTTTCCAAAGGGGGGGAAGTGTCAGTGTAAAGGAACTCCTTGAGATGGAGGTGCTGTCACGTGTGTGAGGTCCCAGGCCCGCGTGGCACCGCTGGGGCACGGGGGGCTCCGGGGGGCTGTCAGTGCCCTGCTCTCAGCAGGGCCAGCCCCCGGGCTGCACTCAGCTCTGGGCTTGCTCCAGCTCAGAGCTTCCAGGGAAACTCCTGCCCTGCAAGCATTCCACCATTCCGTGTGGTTTCCAGCACAGGATCTCCTCCCCTGCCCTGGTACCCGCAGCACGCTCTTTCCTCACCACCTTCCTTCCCTGCTGCTCCTGTAGAGTCAAACCCTAAAATCCTCGCATTCTGCAGAAGTCATACATCAATAAAAATAAACACCTGAGTCCAGACCCTTTTGTGTCTGACCCAGTGCCTGTTGCCAAAGCCCACAAAGATCTTTAGCCTCTAGATTTCCCATGGTCAAACGAAATAAGGTCTGAGTGGCATTAAATATCACTTTTGCATTACGCACATTTTTCTCTCACACGGAGTGTCATAAGTGGATAAAGAACCTGATATTGTGGGTTCCTAAAGCCCAACACAGCTTCTGCTGAGGGACCTTCAGGGATAAGAGGCCAGTGTGCTGTTAAAGATTAAAACCCAACCGTCTGCTTTTATGCTTGAGAGTCCTTCGCGACTCCCCGGTGACATCACATTCATCTCACTGTATTTGAAAAATGCATTTAAATGTCAAAACTAAAGTACCCAAACAAGGGCTCCTTAGCACACTAACTGTTAACACATTGCTGAGCCAAACACCTTCCCCAAGACATATGGGGCCGACTCTATCCATAAAACATACCGCAAGTAACACACAAAGTCCCAGAGGAAATAAATACTCTCCGCTCTACTCTGACCTGGTTTTTCCTCCCAAAACACACTTGAAGACATGTTTCACTGCAGGAGTGGGCATCAATTTCAAATACCTTCGTACAGCACTGCACCTCCTCATGGCTGGGCCATGCTCCAGGCTGTGGGGCTGCCTTCAGGGGGGCTGTGGACAGGGGGCTGCTGCCAAGGCCACTCACTGGGTGTGCTTCACCCCAATTGAAATAAAACTGTTCAGATCAATGAACTCAGTAATTTACTTCAGACAGACCTAATCAGTGCAAGGTAAAAGAGAGGCAACTTTGCAAAATGTAAATGAACCCGACGCCAGAGACACAAGTAATGGGAATTCAATGGCAGCTGGTGCCAGAGCAGCAGAACCGTGAGCTGTCCCCGATTCCAGCTGCTTGGAATACAGAAAAGGTGGCAGAGGGATAAGCTCCTTCCTCTTTCCCTGCAAAACTGTGGCAGCAGGATGCTCAGCCTGGGAGTGAGGGGCAGCTCTGCCCTGCCCTGGGGCTCGCTGATGCCCCGAACACCCCAGAACACGGGGTAGCCACCCTGCTGGGATTTCCCTCCTCCCTGTGCAAGTCCCAGTGCCTCTGAAAGTGCAGAAGGAAACTGGCCCAGACTGTCCAAACCCCAGACAGGCAAGAGAAACTGCCCACAGCCAGTGGCTGCTGGAGAGGCAGGATCAGTGGGAAGGGCAGAGGGCAGGGAGAAGTCCATGGACCCTCAAGCTCGGCCCCATGTGCTGTGGGTCCCATTTTCCTGCAGGAGCAGAGCCAGCCCCTGGCCAGCCCCAGGGCTGGGGGGCTGCAGGGAGCAGCCATGGGAAGGAACAAAATGCCCATCTGCTCAGGGAAGCCCAGTTTTCCTTGGGCAACGTGGGAGTGGAGCCAGGGCACGCAGTGCTCATATCACAGTGCTGGCACCACTGAGGCAGCAGCAGCTTTTCCAGAGAAGAGCAGTTAGGTCTTCATAATGGACTGCAACTTTCTAGAATAATTTAATTTTTTCCTACTGTTACGATGCCAGAATTTCAATCAGACAAAACTGTATAATGGATTTCTTTTGCTGGGCATGTTACATAAATTGCATATTCAAGTACTATAAAATATTTGTAACAGACAGGTACTTTTCTAAATTGGGTCTGACAGTAAGCGATAGTGACTGGAATATTTATGTGATGGCACCTATGCAACGAGGCAAAATGCAGGGTGTGGGAGTAGGAACATGGCAGCAGGAATCCCACACAGACTTTCCAGCGTTTCTGCCCTGCTGCACCGAGCTCCCCGGGCAGCTGAGTCTGTGCTCGGTGCCATCGGGGAGCAGCGGCTAAGCCCATCGTGCAGAGAGCCCTCCAGCAGAGATTTGGACAGCTCCTGCCTCCCTCCCTCCCCTCAAAGCCCAGTCGTGTTGGCCCTTGGCACTCCCGTGCCCGGCAGAAGCAGCCTGGCTGCTGAGGAGGCACAGAGGGCTGGGGACCAGCCTGCCCTGCCCGAGGGTGCAGGAGGGGGTCTGCAAGGGTGCTCCTTGCACAGGGCAGCTGCTCCCAGCTCTCACCCAAGTCTTGCTCTGCTGCCAGAGCCTCCCTGAGACTGAGCACTCATTTTGGTAACGTTTCCTTGACAATCACAGTTGGCAGGACCATACTTCGCTATTTACAATTAAAATATTGTATTGATACAAATAGGCTTTGGCAGGCGCTTCAAGAGGTTTTTAATTGAATGATTATTGTATTAAATAACTAGTTTTAATGGAGCATGAGCTTGTTTAAATGATGACTGTAAAGCTACCAAAGGTCCAGCAAACTTCCCAGGTATTTCCAGCTTTTCACAAATAAATATATCTTGCCAGCAAAAGAATTTCCTGGCTGATCATGGACAGTGGCAAGGCAGAAGCTGCCAGTCCCGGGCCGAGCTCTGGAGCTGTGGCTGGCAGTTTCTCAGGCTGCTGGGGCAGCCCAGCACGGCACTGCCCACGGCACACGTGCTGCTCTTGGAGTGCGCGTGCTGGGTGGGCAGGAGGATGAAGGGAAGGAAAGCTGGGCTTCGTTAACCCTGACCACAGGTCAGCTGCAGCACCAGCCCCGAGAGCCCCTGAGCCACCCCCCGGAGCACACCCTGACCCCCAGCCTTGTGGGGGTTTGACTCCTGCCAGGACGTTTCCAGTGCTTCCAGCCTGTCGTGGAAACCTCTGTGGCACAGACACCTCCGCCTGCCTCCCTCCAACAGCAGCTCACGTCAATTTGCATTACGCACCAACAGCAGAAGCAAACATGAAGATGAACCCTCTGAAAAAGGCTTGCACAGCTCTTCAGCACGGGCAGGATTAATCACAAATAATAATTACCATACCAAGAGATGATACTTCAGCAGCTCAGCCTCGCCTCTCAGCTCCTGGGCAAGTAGGACCCATCCAGCCTGGGGGGAGCAGCAGTCACAGTGCAGCCCAGCATGAACCCCCCTCTCCCCACTCCCCCCTCTCCCCCCTCCATTTATTAAATCATCACTCACAACAATTCTGGATCTCGTGATTTATCAGATCAGAAAAGCAGCACCAAGGCAGCAAACCCCAGCCTTGTGCAGTGCCCAGCACCCCTTTAACCTCCTGCTCCCACTCACAGCAGCACCTCTGCTGCCTCAAGACAAAATGCTGCCTGGCCCTGAGGTCACCACGGAGGTGGCCACCACCAGCCTCCTTTTGCGTGCCAGGGAGGCTCCCAGCTGCTGCAGCCACATGACAGCAATGGGCACTATTAGTTTATTGCCTCCATTAAGGCTCCAATAACTTAACAACAGATCAATAAACCATTATTAGCCTCCAGCCTTGAAAACCCAGTCACCCCAAACCCACCCAGCTCTGACAAGCTCACAGTTTCTCATTGTGAGGAGCCAAGACAGCTTGTTTACAGGGTCTGGCTGCCCAAGCACTCCTTCCTGCCCCCCACTTCTCCCAAAAAGAGATCAGGTCTCCCAGCTGGCGGGGACTGGCAGCAGGTAAATGCACCCTCTGTGGGGGTGAGTGCCAGGGATGCCCTGTGAGGGCTTCCCTCTGCCAAGCCCCGTGCCCACAGGACACCCCTTCCTTTGGCAGCCCCACCACTGACAGGCAGCTGGGTCCCACCAGGGCATGGCACTGTCCCCCCAGATCACACGCCCAGCTTGGCCCCCCGAGCCCAGCAGCCTCCCCTGAACCCTGTAACATAAAAATCAGTATTGCTCCTTTAGCTCTGAAACACCTGTACGGCTCTCACCGTAAGAGAGGATTTGCAATTTGAAGTGCTAATGATTTACTTTGCTAAAATTAATTCAGCAATTTTCCATAAATGATATGCAGCTCAATAATAAAAAATATTTCTGCATTTGGAAGCTTTCCATTACTGGTCCTGCTCCTCTGCAGAATAAAATCGCTTTTCAGAAACAGAACGATCTGAAAGTATTTTCTAAGAAGTGATATTGAATTGATACATTAGAGGAGAAAGTTGGGCTCCTTTTGTAAGAATCATACATTTCACAATAGTCTGAACAAAGGAAGTTGTCTCTGAATGCCGCAATTTAGTCCTGAAAAAGTGACAAACAAATAATTCCAACTAAACTAGAGAAAGAAAAGTAGTGACTTTTAATTATATAATCTTTTTTGATGAATTTATTTCTGACAGTTTTATAGGCTGACAAGAGAAAGTGTTTTATATGCAAAAAACATTATTCACTCTCAGCTGTTAAAGCATAAAAATTGTCAAATGATTTTAATACAGTTTTAAGTTTAATGTTTCTTGTCAGAAAAAAAGTCCACAGCAATTACTGAGTCACATGGCCCTTAATTCTTTGTTTCTGACAGCAAAAACAATAAAATATGGTTTTGCCTAAACATTTTACTGTACAGATTTATGAGGTTTAAAAGACAGCTGTTTTTCTTATTTCTTTGCATTTAAGGAACTAGACTTGCAGGCATTTCCAGCACGAGAGACCCTCCTTCACCTGTAAGTGGGTTCTTACCGAGGGGGTCACACCTGTCTGTGGGCACACCTGGGGCTCCTGTGCCATCGACGCTGGCATTTGGGAAGCCCCTTGGTGAAAGAAAAGCTGCTGCATTCCTAGCAAGGAGTACCACTTATTTTCCCCAAACCTGTGCCCTTCAATAGAATACAGAAATTTAAATCTGTCCCCAGTCCATTGAGAATTCAAGTATTTTTCAAGGAGATAGAGGACAACATTAAAACCTAGCGTCTCTCCTCTGCCAGGGGTGAGATGCTCTGGCATTTAAAGGGCTTGGAGACAGCTCCAGGCCTGGGATGCAGAGGAGAGGCAGGAATGGCTCCATTTGTACCCAGAGCATTGCCAGTGACACGGGTGTGCCACACGCCTGGGCTGCAGCTGGAGAGGGCAGGCCCTTGGCCAAGGTGCCACCAGGCGCTGTCCCCGAGGCTGTGGCATCCTGCCTGCAGGAGAGCTGGTGCCCAAAAGGGCACGTCACGGCCTGAGAGGGCTGGGAAATGCTACATAACTGATGATTTTTAATATCAGAATAATGAAACCAAGCTGAGAAATATTAATCTTTTTAAAAATGTAAAGAACCAGGGCTCTGTTTCCATGGCAAACCACATCCTGCACATGATCTATCACCTGGGGATTACAGTGGCATGGTAAATAGAGGGGTAAATACAGGAGAGAGGCACTGTTCTGTTCTCGGCAGATACAAGCCGTGCTGCCAGTACAAAAGCATAATGGCATTTTCCAGATCAGCCTCCTCAAAGCATCCACGTTTCTATGCTTTGTCCTGCGTTTGCCATGCAGGTTTTCCCTGCCCCTTGGCTGTGCCTCCAGCCCTGAGGCACCCCTAAATCCCCTGGTCACCTCCAGACCCAGCACCCCTCTGCAGGCTCACCCACCACAGCCACTGGTTTGTGTCAGCAGCACAGGTTGTTTAGATCAGTTTTTCATACCCTCCTTATCCAAGCAGAAAGCAAAAATCCTGCCTAAACCCCTCCCAACTTCCAGGAGTTTGCAAACCCCTGCTATAAATAGACCTCTAATAGGAGCTGTAATAGGATACAATTTATTTCCAGATCTGATGGGCTGACCTTCATCATCACTCGAGGCTCTACTTGTCATGAATTATGGGCAATTCACTCACTAGTGGAAATAAATTGTATTACCAGTGCTCAGTATCATGTCCTCCGCACAGCACACGGGGGTGGCAGCTCCTCCCTGGACCAGCCTCCCCCAGAGGCCCTCCCGGGGAGCCCCTGGCTGCCGGGCTGGGCAGGGACCCAGAGCTGGGTTTGGGAGGTGCCCTGCGAGGGCCCGAGCAGCGGCTGCTGCCCATGTCACCGGGCAGGGCCACGCCCGAGCCTCGCTGCCCTGCACGGGCACTGTCCCCACACCTGCACGGTCACTGTCCCTGCACACTGTCCCCACACCCCTGCTTGGTCACTGTCCCCACACCACTGCATGGTCACTGTCCCTGCATGGTCACTGTCCCTGCATGGTCACTGTCCCTGCACACTGTCCCCACTCCCCTGCTCGGTCACTGTCCCCACACCACGGCACGGTCACTGACCCCACACCCCTGCTTGGTCACTGTCCCTGCTCGGTCACTGTCCCCACTCCCCTGCTCGGTCACTGTCCCCACACCTGCATGGGCACTGTCCCCACACCATGGCACGGTCACTGTCCCCACACCCCTGCACGGTCACTGTCCCTGCACCCCTGCATGGTCACTGTCCCTGCACGGTCACTGTCCCCCCACCCCTGCACGGTCACTGTCCCTGCACGGTCACTGTCCCCACACCTGCATGGGCACTGTCCCCACACCATGGCACGGTCACTGTCCCCACACCCCTGCTCGGTCACTGTCCCTGCACGGTCACTGTCCCCACACCGTTCATCTCCAGCAAGGACCCCAGAGGTGTCCAGAGGGGAATAAGGAGGCGGTGGGGACGAGGTGGAGCCGGCTGGGCCCTTCTCCTGTGGGCTCTGATCCGTGCTGACCAGAGGAGTCCGACTGCCACCAGAGCAGCAGCAGCTGCAGCCTCTGCCCGGCGACTCCACACGGGTAATGAGATCAGGAATCATGAGAAAAGGGGTCACTGCATCCACCAGGTGCAGCTAGGATCAATACAAAGAAAAGCAGTAAATACCAAAAAGCCATGGAAGTGCTACAAGCCGAGGCTGCACTGCCGCTGGGGAGCACAGCCCCTGTGCCAGCCTGTCCCCCCAGCCACCCCCTTGCACTCCAGCATCTGCTCATTCTGCCAGAGCCTGGCTGTGGGGGAACAGATGTGCACAGCTATTCAACAAGCACCGAACGCTGAACCAAGAGAGCCCTGTGAGAAACGAGCCTGTGCTGCTCGTGCTGGGCTGTCGGAGCCCGCAGGGGCTGCCCCGCTCCCAGGGCTGTGAGGGGCTGCCCCGGGGCTGGGGGCTGCCCCCAGCCTGTGCCGGTACAGCCCGGTCCTGGGGCACTGCTGTGCTTGCCCACGCACGCACGGTGAAGGGTTTCTTGAGCTGTGCACTGATGAGCTCCTGCTCAGCTCACATCAGAGATGAGCTCATGGTCTGTGACACACAAGGAACACATCAGGCAGGAATTCATTATTTCATAGTAAAATATGTGTACCTGGAATTCTCCTTGAAAAAGCATGGACAAGCAGCTCAGACTTGCTGAAAACAGCAATCCCACTCTTCCCCACTCCCTTTTTCCTCAGTGCATCCTCATACCTACCTACATCACTAAAATTCACTAATGGCAACAGTCTGTATCAGAGTTTATCAGCAATTCGTCAAGGCCCAGTACAACCAGTGGTCACACAGAATACAAATTATAATCCATGGCATCAAAGAATAAGCCATCCATTAACACACAGGCCCCTGTGGCCCTGACAGGATGTGAAGACTTGAGGTAAGTTTTATTTGTTTCAAAAGTTGCTCCAAACTACAACGGAGCAACTACAATGCAAACTAGAGTCACCTTTTAGACTAACATTCTTGTACAACCTAGTTCAAGCTTATACAAGAGTCAAATTCCAGGTAAGACCAACTTGCTGTTTCTTCAGGAGATTAATTGAGATGTTTCCACACTGATTTTTGCACAGCACAGAGAGCAGCAGCAAAACCATGCCATGTGAAATGGCACAGAGCAGCTCTGAGTGTCCTCCCAGCTCAGTCCCACCCTGCAGGGTGCAGGTAACCTGAGCAAGGGGGTGGCTGCTGTCCCCCATCAGGGGAAGTGATCCCTTGAGCCTCTGAGCAGCCAAGCCATGCCCCCAGAGCCACGTGGGGAGCCCTTTGTGGGGATTCTACTGCTTTCTCATCAAGCACAATGAGGGGTCTCTGGGGCTCTGCAGTGTGCACCTGGCTCTGTGGCACACAGGTGATTTTCTAGGAAAAGGATATTGATGTGGGGGCTGCAGAGGTAAGCAAGAGCCTCTGAGGATCTCCTGGGCACCCACGTTGAGGTCAGGGGGGACACAAAGGACACTGCAGGCAGATTCCTTTCCAAATGTTCCATGTTCTCCTAGGAGCTGGCGTGGCCATGCTGGGTGATAGTGCCCCTGCTCCCACGCCAAAGAGGCAAGACCCCCGGGTCTTTGCTGCAAAAATCTCCCTTTGTTTGGAATGGTTTAAATAGAGTAAAAAGAACAGTTCATTTTTAGTAATAGGTGATTATTGTTCATAAATCAAAATTGTATCACAGTTATTTTTGCAGAAAGCTCCTTACCCAATACGTGTTTTTCAAGCAGGAAGACAGTACCAGGGTATTTCTCCTATTTTTCCTGTTTTTCCAGCTGCAGATGCACAGTGAATCCTAATTAAAACCTTTAAGTCTTATTCCATTTACAACAAAGAGTGTATCATTTTTCTTTTAGCCTTTTTTAATACAGGGTCTCAATGCCCATTACAAAAATTCCAATGCATCTTTGAAGTTAGCAGCTAATTATATTTCTCCAAGTTATATATCTGGAGTTCTAGATGGGGAAAAGGCAATTACTTTTTCTCTCATTTAGCATAACAATCTCTGAAGCTTTACTGGCGCTCCAGTGAGTCATGCTATAGATCAGAGCCCGGGCTGGAAAGAGGAGGAATTTGGGGGGAAGGCAGGATGCTTGCTCAGCTCTTCCGGGCTCTTTCCCTTGTTAGCGCGCTCTCCCCACCAGGACACTCGCTAATTGTTTGTGGAATGACCGCGGTGCTTTCTGCCGGGGCGGCTTTGCCGGGGAGGTCATTCAGCACATTCATTACAGGGCACCTGCTCGCGCTGCTGGAGCAAAGGGTCTGTCAGCATTTTCCAGGAGTTTATAACTTGGCTGCAAATGTTTGTGTGGAGCTGAAAATTGTTGCATGATTTCTCCCGGGCAGAAAGCGGCTGGTTCAGCCCGTTTGTTCCCGTGCTGCTTTGCCCAGGTGCTGCTGGCAGCGCCGCTGGCACCTGTGAGCCCCTGCCCGCCCGGCTGCGGGAGCTGGGCTGGGGATTGCTCTGTTCCCTGCAAGGAAAATCCCCCCTCTGGCTCTGTCCATCTGGGCAGAGCAGGGACAGTAGGATGGCTGCTGGGCAGCACTGGGGCACGGGGCTGGGGGCAGCCCAGCTGAGTGGCAGTGACACTGGGCAGCCCGTGTAGGGACATTGGGTGGACTGCTGGCCATGGGAGCCTTGACCTTTGTGGGCTGAATTGCTCTGAGCTTCATTTTAACACTCCTCAGCCACCTCTTGGGAAAGATCTATTATGCTTGGGGAATCTTGCCTCTTTCTCTGAACTTTAAAATGCTTCCAGAAATGGGTCTGGACTTTGTGCATAAGCCCAGAGATGTGTGTTTGGCCAAGCTGTGATGCTCTAATTGTCCCTGCATGACAAGGAGTTTTGTAGGTTTCCTGCTCATCAAGGCTGCACCTGTGATTATGTGAGGAAAACAAAACAAAACAAAACACCAAAACCAAAACAAACAAAACCCCCCCTGAAAAAAATAATTCCCTTGCACACACGCTGGAACAGGGGAGAGACCAAAGCTGGTTCCCAGCTGGTTTCCAGCCCAGTGCCATATTTCTACCCTAGGATGGGTAACACCACACTGCTTCACACCAGCAGACAGCCACTCACTCTCCCTGGCAGCTGATTTCCTCCTTCAGCTTCTGGATGTGTTTTGTTGCTGAGGCAGTCCTAGAGCACTGACTGTTTTCCCAGACTTGTCTGTGACGCTGACACCAGAAGTGTTCTCAGAAGCAAAGGGATGGAAAAGCCTTCAAATGAAAGGAGCCCAGAACCGGTGCAGATAGCTCTGTTGGCATTGGGATTGCTTTGATTTCCTGCAAACTCTCACCATCCTTACAAACTGCAGAAATGCTGGTGGCCTGAGGACCAGACCACTGGCTTTCCCTGCCACAGGGCTCACTCCCTGTCTCAGCCCGTTCTCTGCTGGGAGCTGTGGTGCCAAGCTGCTCTTTGCAGGGCTGTCCCTGCCCCAGGTGTGCTCAGGAGCCTGCTCTGTGCCCAGCACAGCCCCAGCCGTGTACCCAGCACAGCCCCAGCCCTGTACCCAGCACAGCCCCAGCTCTGTACCCAGCACAGCCCCAGCTCTGCACCCAGCACAGCCCCAGTCCTGTGCCCAGCACAGCTCTGTGCCCAGCACAGCCCCAGTCCTGTGCCCAGCACAGCTCTGCATCCAGCACAGCCCCAGTCCTGTGCCCAGCGCAGCCCCAGCCGTGTACCCAGCACAGCCCCAGCTCTGCAGGGAGCAGTGGATGAACCCTCGGGCACCCCGAGCCGGGCACAGCCAGCGCCCGCGGTGCCCAGCCCTGCCGTAGTCTGACGCGGTTGAGCCAGGGACACGAAATGACTCGTACGATTTCAGAAGGCAAATGAACGTTTATTCAAAGGTACTTCTCTCTTTTATAGAGAACATCATGAACATTAATTCCATTGGCCTTAGAGTAAAAACATCTCACCTGATTGGTACACTGGACTTAGGTCAGTGTGGCAGAACAGATCTATAAACAATATGAATGGAAAGCAAGATAACTGATTGTTTACATTCCTCACGGACTTTTTCCCAGGCTTAGCCTGGCAGAAATCTTTCTCTTTTTCTCTCTGACTGAACTGAGAATATCCACACAGTCAGTGAGAAGGGGGCAGCCCACTCCCCTGGCACCGCTGAGCCCAGCGGGGCACGATGCCCAGCGCAGGGCAGGGAGCGGCTGCGGCGCCGGCTCGGAGCCGTCGGCGCGCTCGGGCTGTGACACCGAGACGCTGCTGCCGGGGAACCTGTGCGAAATTAAATTCTCCACTTGGCTGGTCCGGGTGACTTGGCTTTGCTCTGCTGACTTGTTCCTTCATTATTTTTTTGGCCGATAACTGACTGCAAGCTTGTCTTGTCTGTTTAATACCAGCACAGCAGCTCCAGGAGAGGCTCAAGCTTGTCAGTCTCGGCGAGCGCGCACTGTATTGCTCTCCCCACTTCATTTACTTCATGGACAGGAGGGGAAAAGCCTCGAGGCGCTGCAGAACTCGGCAGCTGGGATGGAGGGCTTCTCTGCAGGCTGGGTGCAGCCCCCTAGAGCAGCCCTGGGCAGGGCAGGCTGGGGCACAGGGAGAGCTGCACATTTCCAGGGGACACTGGCACTCGGATAGGACCAGGCAAGCTAAGGACAGTAATTATTAAGATTAATCTCTCCCTCACACCTTGGAGCATGCTGAGGAAATCTCCAGGCAGCCTTGCAGCCAGGTTTGCAATGGACTTGGCTGTTCTTGCTCTGTGCACCTGTGGCTGTGCTGGGAGGTGGCTGCGGGGACAGAAGAGGTTCTGCCGTTTCCACAGGACCCCGTGCCCTCCTGCCCTACACGGGCTACTGCATCTAGGGGAGCACAAGGGCCCTGAGCCACATGCCCAGGCAGGTGCAGCTGCACCTCTCCTGGTGTTTTGGCAGCGGGGACAGAAGAGGGATCACCCCAGTCCCCCAGAGAGGGGGAGAGAGAGTCCTCCCCTCTGCCTGGAGGACAGGCTGCCTGCACTCAGCTGCAGAGCTGGGGCAGCTGGGGCCTTGGAGTAAGGCTTAGCAAACACAGTTGGTTTTTGTTTAATTAACAGCAAGCAGAGAATTTAAAGACTGTGTTTTCTCCAACCTGTGATAAATTAACCTCCTCCTTGCTCGGAAGGACAGGAATGCTCCAGATCAATGATCTTACTGATGCCTGGCTTCTCCTCCTTCAGAGGGAGAAAGGGACAGAGAGCATCAGCTCCTGCCCCTGCCGCTGCCTTTGGGGCAGCGAGTGGAGTGACTGTGGGTAATGATGATGAATGGCATGATTAAAGCTGGAACTCAGAACTACAGCTGGAATTTCAGACCCTGCTCACAGAATAATCCAGCTCCTACTGCGCAATTTGGGGGCACTTAGAGTGCAGCTGGAGACAGTGGGGTGCTCCAGGCAAACCCCCCGACAGACAGACACCCCTGACTCACGCTGGGTTCAAGGGACCAGAGGGCTCCTGTCCCCTTGTCAGGCTCAGTGCAGAGCTACTCCCAGTGTGGCTGTGGCCATTCCAAGGGGTGCCAGCATCCTGTGACAGCCACCAGAGGATATGTGGGCACCCATGGGTGGCATGTCCCAGGGTAGGGACAGCTGGATTGTTGCTTTTGTCCCTGTGGATCCTGGGCAGACAAGAAGTCCTTGTGGTTTTGTTTGTTTGTTTTTGTTTGTTTGTTTTTTTAATTTTGTGCATTTAATAAAAACTGGTAGATTTATAAATTTCTCAGAAATCACACAGATAAGCACAACATCTGCAGCTCTGCCTGAGCAATGCTGGGCCTTGGCTGCAGTTTTTGCTTCTCTAAACTCCTTCTTTAAATGTATTTTTATACAGCAGTGTTGACCTTTTCTGCCAGCCCCTGTGGAGCGAGGTTGTATCTTGTGTAAAAGTCATATCAAATGGGCCACAAAAAATCACTCTTGCCTGATTAAAATGAATAGTCTAGACAACGTGTGCATTTTCCTTCTGTGCCGTTAGCTTTGTGTGAGAGCTTGCAGCAATCAGGGCTTTTATGGGAGAAACACAGCTACAGGTACAGTGAGCTGCCTTAGCAGATACTAATTACAATCCCTGTAAGGATTGATTTGCAAAGAAAATTTCTATTGCCTCAAGGACAAACGTTTGTGCAAATCATATTATTGTGTATGAGAAATTGGTAACACTTTATGAAATGGTTCATTTATAAATACTTTACTATTTATTAAATTAAATGGTCTTATAACAATCCTTTTGCTAAGTTAAAATATCAGAAGTGTTCTGGTTTCGCATCATTTCTGTGCTATAAAGCTGGTTGGCGTCACCTGTTATTATTGCTGCAGTTTGTAACATCCCATGCCCGACACTGCGGTGCCCACACACAGTGCTGGTGTCAGAGCAGCCGCTCCCCTGAGCATCTCCTCTCCCCTTCTTCATTTGGACCTGGAATTCTAGAACAGCATAATTTTGAAGTTGCCTGTTTCCTGGAGTGTGGGGTTTGACTGTGGCAAATAACACAAACTGTCCTCGTTGCGTGTTTGGCTCATCCAGCACAAGAAGCGGGTGCCCAGCCCTCAGCTGTGGTACCAGCAGATCCCTGATTCACCCAGCAGGAGATCCAGCTGCTGTGTGGAGGAGGATGAGTGTCCTACACCCCCACATCTGGACCTTTCCAGAGCAGGTGGGAAGCATTCTGTGTTGCCTCCAAAGCACTAGGCCCACTCAGACATGGTTCTTGTGGACAAGCCAGCTGTATGCCAAGGTCAGGGGGCAGCACTTCGCTCCTGGTTCAGATCTTCAAGGGCCCAGTGGGTCAAGAGCTGCTTTCCCATTTCCCTCTGGGAGCACTGTCTGCAATCCCACAGCGCCTGGTGCTGTGCCCAGGCTGCCCACCGCCCACGCCCCCGACACGGCAATTGTTCCAGTCCGGTTTTGCATTTTGTCTGGAGGAATTGGAAGAGGAAGGAGCACTGCCGTGCACGGCAGGCGTGCGAGGGGGCAGCGCTCGCCCTGGCTGGCGCCTGCAGCCAGGGAGATGGGCAGGAGCAGTGGTCACACCTGTCAGTAACCAAATACCTGCTGGTCCTGCACCATCCTGGTGCTGCGCCAGCACTCCCAGGCTGACCGGCTTCATTCCTACTTTGAGAACTTGCCCTTGCCTTCCAAAATTCTTGTCTGCTCTGGAAAACAAGCAGACAAGACATCTCTACTGAGCAAGAAATCTCTCTTGAATGTCCTCTCTGTAATTTATGTTGCCGCTCACTTGCTGCCTGCAGCAAAGCCCATGAGTGGTGGCAGTTTGTGACACAGCTGAAGGCTCCTCTAAGGGGCAGCTCTCGGCGCCTCCAGCGCGTGCTGACTTCGGAGGCGTTTGCTGGCGTGGTGAGGCTCCGCTTCCCCCTCTGCTTCCCAGGCTCCAGAGCCTAATCCTTCCTTTGGCTGCCTCTGCTGCTGCTGTGGCAATATTTTCTCCCCCATCGTGGTAATCACGCAATGGTCTCTGAGAACAGCAGGAGAAGCTGTGCCTGGTAGATGCATAAAAGGTAAGATGAACTACATGTCATAAAACTTTTAAAAGTTCCTTTTTTGTGTTTGTGCGGGGGTTATTTTATATGGCTTTTGATATGAAGCTAAAATTGCACATCAAAAAGGATAATGCATCTTTAAGCTGTTACAATGACTTCTAAATTTTTCATTTAATGTCAGTGAGGAAAAAACCCCTCAGTTGGCTGAGTTACGTTGGTGAGATGGCTGTTTCATTCCATAAAGTGTCTGCAGTGGATTTGAACAGTAGGAAATCCAAGGGTGATAAATAGCTATTTCTAAGTAAATTTCATGCAATTGCCCTTTGGTTAAAGTCTTTCCTCTCAGCACTTTCCTGTGCACATAGCCCAACTAATAATATTCAGGAGCAAGTGCTTTCCAGTGTGACAACTGATTGCACTTTGAAGCAGTAAATGGCTGATTTCATAATTGGTATAATTTTTCACAAGTACCTGAATGTCATATACAGAAAGAATAAGCAACCTGGACTTAATACGGGAGCTTTTTCAATTCTCCTAAAAATCAATAATGTATTAAACCCCTCTAACTGATTAAAATAATGTGAACCCTGAGTAGGTTTTGTGAGGAAGGCAGGTTTCTTCAAGGGTGGCAGATTTATGGCAAAAGGGTTAATACATGGGGAGAACAGGGATACGTTACAGATGGAGTCCGTTTTCCTAATTAAACTTTTATCAAGATTTTCCCGGTTTGAATTGTTTCACTTAGCATGATAGGAAAGAGCATTTCCTTTGGTGTTCAGGGCAGCTACTGCCGTTGGTGCAACACCAAGATCTCTGTCCTCGTGGAAGGGGTGAGGATTACGAGGAGAAGAAAAATGGGATCCATTATGAGAACAGCACGCTGGCTCTGGAGGGTCCTGCTGCCCTGCGGCAGGAGGGGGTGCGGGGATTTCGGGCTGAGCTGCCCTGGTGTCAGTGCTGGCTGTGTCAGCACCCGAGCCTGGGGCACAGCACAGGGCCAGCCTGGGGAGGAGGCTGCTGTGGGCGCTGTCCTGGGGTGTGGGGGGCACCTTCATGCCCTGGGGCCTCTGGGCATGGAAGAGTTCAGTTAGCATTACAGAGAGGTGGATGTGGCTGCAGAGACACAGGAGACAGAGCCTCTCAGCAGGACGCCAGCAGGAGAGGTTTTTTTTCTGCCCAGGATCTCATGATTTCTTGAAATCCTTTCATGCTATTGTGGAAAAACATCTGAGGATCTTTTGCGAGAATATTTATAAAGCTCAAGCACAGGTGCAGCCTGATGGCAGGGATGTGCAGGTGGCCCGGGCACAGGTGGGGACGAGGGTGTGGAGGGCAGGTGAGGGGAGCGGGCACCTGGCACCTGGGTGGGTGTCTTGGGTGCAGCAAGAGCCACCAGCCCTTGCTGGCAGCTGCAGTGTGGGTGCGGCCAGCACGGGGGGTTCAGAGCAGGGGGATGTGCATCAACCCTCGAGGGAAGATTGAGAGACAGGACCACTCGTGTTAAAGTCTGGGCAAGCTGCTGGAGCCGACGGAATCATGCCAGTCCCCAGCACTGTGGGCATCCCCCGGGCCTGGCGAGGTGGCACCAAGGCTCCTCTGCCTGGGGAAGCCACGTCCCCACTTGCTCCCACACTGGGGGGAGTGCACGTCACTGCCAGACCTGGCCTGGCATTTTCCCCAGGAAGATCCTCCTTCCAAGGGGATCACGGGCAGGTGGATTGAGGAATCTATTTAATCTTCTCTCCTCAAGATCATGATCAGACATCTTAAGCTCTGCATTATTCACGTTTATCTGTTGTTTCTAACTCATTTCCTATTTTCCAGCTGAGGGACTCTGCCAGAAGCACTCTTTGCCAGAGATTAAAACAATTTAGGAAGCAGACACCCAATTCCTTTCTTTGGATAGTAGGCAAATTGGATATCTGTGAGAAGCAAGCAAATTTTATTATCAACAGATAGTTTGCTACTTAACTACCCTTAATAATCCCCCAGTGTTTGCAGGTGTTTGTTCGTTGTCCTGAGCCACAAGGCACACACGGCACGTGCCCTGCCCTGGTGCCATGCCCAGCCCGTGCCTGTCCCTGCAGGACGCTGGCAGCCCAGAGGGCAGCGAGGGGAGCAGGTACAGTGGCAGCAAAGGGCTGGGAAGCAAAGGTACCTGCAGCAGGAGGAAGAGCCCGATGCAATGAGCTACCCGGGAGCTCTGGCTCCACGGCCTGTGCTCTGCCCATCTCCAGTGCTTATACTGAGGCTGTGGGACAGAGGAAATCACACTGATGTCATTAGCCGTGGCTCTCCTTGGTTCCTATCAAAAGAGCTGTTTTAAATGTAATTATCACTAATTTGGGAAAATGCGCCATTAGATGTGTAAATTTATTGGCTAATGGATGCACACGGCAGATCACAGTGGCTGGGCTGTGGGATAACCAAATTGGAGCCATTTCTCAGCTTGCTAAGCAGGTTCCCAGGGGTGGGTTTCGGTATCTGGCAGTGTCTCAGGTGCTTTCCCTATGGGTCACCTGGGACCTGGGGCTTCCTCCCACGGAAGGTGCACATCCTGCCCTGCTCAGCATGTTTGGGGCCGTGCAGGAAGTTCTGCAGGAGTCCAGGGACACAAAGGGGATGGCTCTTAAAATTATACAAGGATCCAAAAAAAAAAAAAAAATATCATGGAGTCATTCATCAGGATTGCTGTAGTTCTTGACCACATAGTCAATGATTTATTTAATCTTAATATATTCCACAAAGAGTCCCCATATTTCCATAAATATGTCATATCTACCTAATACATAGTAATGAACCTGCTCCAAGGGTAAATAAATAAGATCTAAGCTCAGAAAGCCAATGTTTATCAAAGGGAGATATAGAGATATTGAGTCCTTTAAAGTACCATTCTTCACAGCAATCACAAGCAACTTTGGCAGTTTATCAGGTGTCGAGGCAGTTGGAATTCCCGGGGCTCGGCCGGTGCAGCGGGGCTGTGGGACACGAGGGGCGTGGGCTGGCCAGGGCACAGCCGTGAGGGGTCACACCTGCAGGGACCCCGCCAGCCTGCCCTCCACGGGCACCACGAGCTGCCACAGCCTGAAGGATTGATCCAGAGAGACTCGTGGAACCACTGGGGCTGGAAAAACCCTCTAAGATCATCCAGTCCGACCCAGCGCTGCCAAGGCCGCCACGAACCCACATCCCCACGTGCCACATCTGCACGGCTGCTAAAATCTGCAGGGAAGGTGACTCCACCCCTGCCCTGGGCAGCCTCTGCCAATGCCTGACCACCCTTTCCCTAAAGAAATCGTTCCAAACACCCAGTCTAAACCTCCCCGTTACACTTTGGGGCTGTTTCCTCTTGTCCTGTCCCTATTCCCAGGGAGCAGAGCCCAGCCCCTCAGCTGCCAGGAGCTGTGCAGAGCCACAAGGTCCCTCTGAGACTCCTTTTCTCCAGGCTGAGCCCCTCACTGCTCCCTCAGCCCCTCCTGGGGCTCCAGCCCCATCCCAGCTCCATTGCCTGGCTCTGGACACGCAGTCCTGTTTACAGCTGCTGCTCGCAGGTGGGGGTTTCATAAGAGGGACTTTTCGATTTCACACATAGAAGAATTTGCTGATTGTTGTTTTGAGGATTGTCTATTATGAAAAAAAAAAAAAATGGAAATAGTTTTAAGCAGAAAATTTGACTTGGACTGTTTTAATTTATCTTATTCCATTTTTCCATGGAGTTACATACGGCTGTGCATAACATGATGTAATATGCAAATGTAAATATTTTCTTTAAAATGCATTGAAAATACCTAAAAATGTGGCTGCGAAGGGAAATAATTAATTTTTATAGGTTGCACCTTCTAAGTCTTATTTTCTATAGCAAAGTATTCATGCCTTTTTTATAATTAGTTTGACGAAGTCAATAATAATAGAATATTCTGATTATGTCAATATGACATGTAATATTATGCACTTCTCTACTATTATGCATATTATGACATGACTTGACATGATATGACAGGTCACATTATGCACTACTACTGATGTCATAAAATAATGTAAAAAGTAATGAAAACAAATTTTGAAATGAAAAAATGTAAAAGGAATTAACGACTTTTCCTAAGAAAAATTCCAAAGCAAATCTTTTTCCTTCCCATTTCTAAGTTTGCTTTGTTGGGTTACTCCACTCTTCCCCAGGTAAAACCTTTCATTCCTCATCCTCAGCTTTGCTGTCTGCTCGTTGCTTTGTTCCCCCACAGCAGCACACTGGTGTTGGCTTTTAGAGCCTCCCAGGAGCAGCGTGTCAGCAGCACACAGCAGAAACCTGGGGCTCGGGGATGTGTCCTGGCACAGCCCGAGACCACCTGGGTGACAAGGACCCGGCTGGCGCTGGGCGCTGCGCCTGCGAGCGCTCGTGTGAAGTGCACAGCGTGCTCATCCTGATCCATTCTTACCGGGATAATTCCCACCTCCCAGAAACGCAGAAGAGTTTGGAAAACATTTACAGTGGGTTGCTGGAGAGCTGGGTGCTTGTGAGCCTGAGCCTGCCCTGTGCCTGTGGCCGATGCGACCACAGAGGTGCGGATTCCCCACGCAAATCACTGAGATGTGGCAATATCGGCAGGCAGGTGGGAGTTTCCGAGGCCTGGAGAGCAAAGCAGGAATCCAACATGGGCACTGGGGACTGCAGGCTGTGCTCGATATTCTCCCACAAAGGCTGGGATTCGGATTCATTTTTAATGAAACGCTTTTTGCTACAATCCTACAGCAGCCCCAAATGGTGGCAGGCAAGAGGACGCCAGGTGGAAGATCCGCTCCCTCCTCGCCTGCTCCCCGAGTCCCTCTGCGAGGGAAACCCCCACGGCCGCGGGGAGCAGCGGGGACAGGGCCGGGACACCGGGCGGGGGCGAGGGCTGGCGGCCGGGGGTGGCCGCGGAGGGACAGAGCCAGCGCTGGCAGGTGGCGAGACAGGGGGAAGGGGCAGTGGGGGTGAGCCGGGACAGGACAGGGTGAGCCCGGGCAGGGCAGGGAGGGTGAGCCCGGGCAGGGCAGGGTGAGCCCGGGCAGGGCAGGGCAGGGTGAGCCCGGGCAGGGCAGTGGGGCTGAGCCCGGGCAGGGCAGAGCAGGGTGAGCCCGGGCAGGGCAGGGCAGTGTGAGCCCGGGCAGGGCAGGGCAGGGTGAGCCCGGGCAGGGCAGCCCGGTCTCTGGACCTGTGCCCGCTGCGGTGCCAGAGCCGGGCGGGGGTCGGGCAGAGGCTGAGGGGTGCTGGTGGCACTCTGCCTTACAAAGCGGGCATCCCTGCCCTGGGCTTGGCTGCCACGCTCCGGGGCAGCCATGCGGGACTAACTGGTGGGTGCCAGGCCTGTGGGATGGCCCCTGACTGGCCGCACTGGGGGCGCTGGGGGGGCAATGTCCCCTCCCTAGCACGGCCAACCTCGCCGGGGCCTCTGCCCGCAGTGCCCGGGGTGGGCCGTGCTGCTGACAACCGCCTGCCCAGGTGGGAGACCCTGGCGACACCGGCAAGGTCACCCAGGGACCTCCGCAGTGTCATCCTGCAACGGAAATGCCATTTTTTTATCCTTCAGAGCTGCTAGAGGGCTCAGAAGGAAGGCAGCTGATGGCTGAGGGAGCCGCAGCTCGGACAGGCCGGCCCCGGCTCCCAGCCCGCACACGGTGGGCTCGGAGCCCCCCGGAGCCCCCACCCTGCTCCTCGATGGCTGCGGGCTCTGGCCGCTGGCCGGGGGCTGCGGGGCCGGGGAGAGCCCGGCGAGAGGCCCTGGAGCGTGCGGTGGGTGGGAGCCCCAATTGCGGGGGTCCCGGGGGTGCGGTGGGTGGGAGCCCCAATTGCGGGGGTCCCGGGGGTGCGGTGGGTGGGAGCCCCAATTGCGGGGGTCCCGGAGGGTGCGGTGGGTGGGAGCCCCAATTGCGGTGGGTGGGAGCCCCAATTGCGGGGGTCCCGGAGGGTGCGGTGGGTGGGAGCCCCAGTGCCGGGGGTCCCTGGGGGTGCGGTGGGTGGGAGCCCCAGTGCCGGGGGTCCCTGGGGGTGCGGTGGGTGGGAGCCCCAGTGCCGGGGGTCCCTGGGGGTGCGGTGGGTGGGAGCCCCAGTGCCGGGAGCTGGGCAAGTGCTGCTCCTCGCCAGCCGCTCCACCTGCGCTGGGCTGCAGGGCAGCCTGCAGGAGGGAGGGGGCCTGGAGGGACCCCCCAGCCGGGGGCAAGGACCGGGGCTCAGCTCTCTGTCCCCCGGCCCCTCCAGGCCCTCTCCGGCCGCGGCGGCGCAGCCCGGGGGAAGTCACCGGTGTTCCGTGAATGCAAATGAACGGGGTTCGGTCCAAATTGCATTTCCTCTCCTCGTATGGAGTGTGACGGCACATTAAAGCCTATAATATTCCGCTGCTGCTCTTTTGCATGATTTTTTAATTAAAAAACTATGGAGTAAACAAACATTCTGCTCCGGAGTAGCCCTGTGGAGACCCATCCACAGGCACATTCACAGCCCTCCACTTTTTCAAGAAAGTTTATATCTTAACAAAAAAAAAATAATAATAATATCACCCACCCTAACAGTTAGTATTGGGTAAAAGTTTGAAGTGAAAGGCAGCTGGCAACCTTCTCCAGCCCGTGAAATGATATTAACATTTTATTATTCTAAGGTGAGCTTTTTGAAACGGAATTTTAAATGTTACCCTGCTGTTCCAGAACACAAAAACCTTTAATTTTATGCAAATGAACAGCGAGGAGCTGAGCGCTTAATGTAAACGAACACTTTCTTTGTAGGAGAGGTTGGAAGGGAAAAAAAAAAATTCCCAGGGATTCTTTAATTGCTGTCTGAAATTATGTAAATCCCAGCGCTAGGCAGAACGCAATTATCCCGTGCCCCTCTCTGCCAGCATTGCTAATGTCTAACAAAATATCGGTGGGTGACATTTAGTCGAGGTAATGCAAATGAGAATTAATTTTTTTTCCAAGACAAAGGGCAGCTAAAAGATCACCTCGTTCCTGCGCGGAGGGGGCAGAGCGGGGGGCGAGGGCAGCGGGAACTGGGGCGTGGTGCTGGGGGCAGCGGGACCCAGCCCACAGCGCACCAGCACCGAGTTCTCTTTTATTTCTTAGCGGGATGGAGCCTGGGGAGCGAGATGGGTGATGGGGGGGGAAGGTTGATTGTTTGTTTTTCTTTTTAATTCATGGTCATCCCAACCCGAGGGCAGGGTGGGAACCGTGATTGAAACCCACTAATGGCTCTGGCTGGTGGTGGGCAAAGGCGGCAGTGATTTATCACCTCCCCGTGCTGATAACTAGCAATAATTCTATTAAATATTCAGAGTGAGGCTTTTGCAACACAATTATCAAACGGGGTTTGTTAGTGCAGAAATGCTATTCGAGCACAAAAAGGGGCTGTGGGTGCAGGGAAGGGGCTCCTCTGCGAAAGGCAGAATCTGCCCACCGTGTCACCCCAGCCTGGGGACAGCTGGGGGACACCTTACCCTGCTCAGACGCTGGGGTGGCCCCAGTTCCTGCAGCATAAATCAGGAAAGTCATACGGGGATTTTCCTCCTTTTCTCTTTTTATTTTTCTTTTGGTTCTTGCATTTCAGAGCTCCCTTTGCTTCAAAGGCCGTAAGAGCCTGTGACTCCACCAACGTTTTAAATGGAAAAGGGAACCCCTGTGGAAGCTGTGGTGAGGCAGGGCAGGGCTGGGTGAAGAGGGATGAAGGACAAGGATGCTCAGAAGGCTCCAGATCAGGGTAAGGAGTGCTCGTGGAATTATCCTTTGAAATGTACACTTTGCAGGAAGGCCCCAGGGATCATCAAACTGAGGAGCTGGGCTGAGTTGCACCATCTGCTTGGGATTTAGGACAGGCAGAGCTGTGAAAATATGGACTAAAAGTACAGAGTCGCAGGAAATAGTTTCCCCTTGCCCCATCTTTTGGAAATTGTACCCAGCAAAGCTGGGTGGTTGGTGCTGCTCTCATGCTGTGGCGTTCCCTCTGACAGGGCTGCGTCACTGGGGCCCAGCTGGGACCCCAAATACCAGACCTGCACCGTGGGCTTTGCTGCCTGGCACCAGCCCTACCTGAGCAAGGCTGCCCTGGCAAAGCTCGGGCACAGCCCCAGGCTTTGTGCTCAGTTCTTGCTGCATCAGCTCCCCACGGTCTGGCTGCAGCAGGCAAGGGGCCGATGCCCCCGTGAAGCCCTGCACCCACGGGCTCTGCTGCTCACCAGCTGCCTGCTGCTTGCTCCACCATCCTGATCACGAGTTTAGGAGCTCCAGGAATGGATAAATCATCTGTTTCTCATTGCATTCCCTGTCCTCTGAGTTGCTGAAGCCGGTGTGCTGAGAAATGCATTCCCTGACACCACACCATGAGCACCAGCCTGCCCAGCCCCTCCCCAGCCATGCCAGACTCCCAAAGGGGCTGCACACTGGGGCAGTCCTGCAGCCAGGAGCCCGCCTGGGGAGGAAGGTGAGGGTGCAGCTGCAGGCAGGAGCTGTCCTTCACCTGCAGGACCCTGCTGCCATCCAGACAGAGGCTGTCCTTGTCCTCTGAAAATTTATAATCTTTATAATCCAAGATTTAGACTCTTCAAAGCTTTATGCCTGTCTTTAACCTGTAGCATATGCATAGTCCCAATGGGATTTCTCATCTGCTAAGAGTTAAGCACGTCCATAAATCTCTGCAGGCGGGGGCCCAAGGCATTCCCACGCACACGCATTCCTGCGCTCACGCGTCATGGAACAGCCCCAGCACGGCTCGTGTCAGCACGGGGGCACACCGAGCCTGGCTCTGCTGCCAGCCTCCTCTGCATTTCTCAAGCGGTTTGGAGGCTGTGGGGGTGTTGAACTTCTGACACCACCTTTGGCAAATCCAGCCTCTGTGCCAGCATCTCCGGGAAGCAGGAGGGGGATAACAGCGGGAGTGAGCCGCGCAGGGAGCAGCCGCGCAGGGAGCAGCCGCGCACAGCCGCAGACAGCGCTGGAGCCAGAGTGGGAGCGGAGCAGAGCTCGGGAAAGCACTGCTGTGCCAGCTACTTGGCATGGAAAGGGAAGCACGCTGAAGGCTTGTGGTGCAGCAGGGCCCTCCCCTGCCTCCCTCCCCATGGACTGCTTGCTCACAGATGTGGCCGGGGCAGCGTGCGAGGACCCGGAGCAGCGTCTGCAGCTGCTACGCTCCAGCCCAGCTCATCTAGTGCAGCCTGCAGCCTCCTCTGCTGACACTCTCATGTGGATTTGTCACCAGGTGCTATCGAATCAGCTTCATTTTCACCAGTGCAAGCTGGTCCAGTATGACCCGGAGTTAAGCTGATGGAAGAAACCACCAGATTTTTTTGTAGGCTGTTAGAACTGGTAAAGTGCATGCCAGGCACAGTACATCCTCCTGACAGACTGTGCTTATGGGGTGATTGAATGTAGCAGCACAGTTTTTTCAGGGCCTGGGCTATTAGATTCACTGTATGAATCTTCAAGCTTTCATTTCCATGTTGTAATTTCTGCCATCAAATGACAAAAAAAGAGGGAATGCACTTCACATTTTAAATCATGCCGGTGAAGTCCTTTTTTTCTCCTCATGTAATGTTGTTTTAAGTCAGGTGATGTGACCTTCCACTAAACTCTTTCCACTTCATATCTGGTGTTTTCAATGGGAACAGATAAGACCTCTTTAATTTAGGGTTAGAAAATCCAGGCAAAGCCATCAAGTGAGAAGAAGCGCTTTGTAAATGTCTTGCATTCTGGAGCATTCACTTTTTTGAGGGCAAAATGGCATTAATCTCCCCGAAGCCTCACCTGCCCAGGCAGGCAGTGGCCGTCAGCAGCCCCCGCACGCGGCTGTGCTCGGCTCTGCTGCTGTTTGCCACGGTGGCCGCGCCCCCGGCAAAGCGCTGAGCGCAGCACGGCACCCTCGGAACTGACCCGGGCACTCAGCCTTTCTGGGGAATATTTATGGAAAGGTCAGCAAATGCTTTGTGACAGGACGCTGGCACATCCCTTACCCTCTCGTCTCCCACTCCCTGCCTCGCCCACGTGCCAGGCGCGGGGCGAACCAGGCCTGGAGCTGCCTCGCGCCGGCGTTGGCTCCTCCGGCTTGCAGGAACGGCACTGCGAGCCCGGGACGTGTTCCCAGCCACGGCCTGTCTGCTGCCAGGGGATGTTCCTGCATCAGCCAGATGATTTCCCGTGCGCACCCACACCATCAGGGTTGTGCTGTGGCAAGCAAAGCCCTTCTTGCTGTGCCCGGCCTGGCCTGGCCGCAGCCTCTGCTGCTCAGTCCCCATCTCTGCGCCACCACCTTCCCTCGCAGGCGAGCTTTGGGGAATGAGGACAGGAATGAGCAGAACCTGTTACTGCAGAGCACGGGGGCAGCAGGGTGTGGGGTGACAGCAGGATGGCTCCGTGCACGGACCGTGGCAGCACCAGCTGCCTTTTCCTGATGGCACCGGGTACCTCAGGCTCCAGAGCCAGCTGCACTTCCCCATCCTCTTGCCAGTGGTTTCTGGATAAACGTGCTTTTGCTGTGCTTGCTGTGACAATGCCCAGGCAGCCCCAGCTCCCAGCATTGCTGCCCCATCTGCTGGCTCCAGCTTTGCCTCCCGTGCCACTGCCAGCAGTGCCAACAGCCCAACCTGGCAGCTCCTGCCTGTGAGGAAGCAGACGGACAGGCAGACAGACAGAGAGAGCAGCAGCAGGAACCAATCACTCGAAACAGATTTACCAGCTAGAAAGTTTCTTGTGAGAAAATAGAGCAGTGAGGAGCACATGGTGCTGAGAAGGAAACAGGCTTACATCCCTGAGCCCTCCTGCCCTGGAATGGCCTGGGCTGCTAAGCAGATCAGAGCAAAACCCTCCTGTAGCTGGGTAATTCCGCCTCTTTCTGATAATCCGGTAACACCGCTAATGGGGAGTCTGGCTCTAGGAGGGAGCTGTGAGGGGAAAGCACTGCACCTCCACACACATGGCAGATTAAAAAGGACTTAATCACAGAGCAGCCACAATGTGCACTATGTGACATTATTCCTCAGAAATAAAATTTTACATACAGCCTATCTGAGGGCAGCACAAAATAAATACTTCAGAAATCTATGATTACTGTAGGGTTTTTTTTTTTTTAATTTTATATTGGTGGCTGAGTTCTGCTCTTGCTCCAAAGGATTAGAGGGATAATTCCATTACAATTTAGTAACAAGATTAAAAGAGCCAGTTATCCATTTATGGGGGTCTATGGAAACGAGCAGTGGCTTCTGGAGGTCTCAGGCTCTGGGTAGGTGTATCACTCACATCACAGACACATCCAAATCAGGTTAAGGCACAGGCAGGACATACCCGAGGTGAAAAGGTCTCTGGGGCCACCTGTCCTGGCTTTACTGGGACAAGTGTTCAGGGGTTCACAGGGTGAAAGGACACAGATGGGGAGATGTCCTAGTGTGAAAGGTCACGGAGCAAAGGAGAAAGGCAGGAAGAACAAGGAGAGCTCTCGAGACAGAACTCTTAGAGCAAGGTCTGGGACACCATGGATTTGGCATCTGTCCTATTGCCACAGCTGGGAGAGGAATTTGAGACAGCTCCCATGGCAAATTTAGTTTCATCCTTTTCAGGAGCAAATTCCAAAATTCTTGAACAATTTTTTCTCCAAATTTTCTGCAATTTTCTGTCTGAAAATGAGTATGGTAGAAGGTGCAAACACAGGAGATGTGGAGGAAGGAAGCTCTTTAGCTGTGTTTGTGTCTGTGAGAATGCCCTGGTAGAGCTGGCCCAGCTCTGCCCCAGCTTGGAAATCCCAGTCTGAACCCCTCTCACAAGAAAATAACAATTCTGTCAAGCTGCATGTGTGGGACTAGCATGTAACATCCAGGTTTAGAAACTGGCCATCATGGCCTTGTTGTGTGTATCCTGATTAACTGATTAATTGATATTTAATTGATTGCACTGTCAGAGCAGGACTTTAGCACGTGCTGATTGTCTCACTGGCTGTTGCTAACAAGGCTGAAGAGCATTTAGTATAAATCCATAGGATTCATGCTTGCAAGAGATGCACTAACTGCTTTGGAGGCAACAAAGACCTGAGTTCATGGTTCATGAAGCGCAGTGATCAGTCACACTCAGCAAGGTCCTTCTCCTTGCTTTTAAAATAATTGTTGAGAGACATTTAAATTTAGCTGATAACTGGGTGTGTCTTCATTTGCCTTTCCCAGCATGACACTGGACTCAGCACTCTTGGAAAGCTCCTCTGGAGCACTGGTGCCGTGTTTGCCCTGTCGTGGCTGTCCCCAGGACACCAATGATCCAAGCACAGCGCTGGTGCAGGTGGAGGACCCATGCCTGGGTGGAGGAGGCAGGTCTGGGGCAGCAGCCAGGGGGGAGCACAGGCTTCAGCCCCTGGTGGGTGGGTGAGCCCCATCCCTGAGGGTGGTCCTGGCAAGCACAGTGCCAGTTTGCTGTTTATCAAGAGCTTCTTCAAGCCTCTCACTGTGGAGTTACAACCTGGGCCAACCCATCCTTTTCTCCTCAAACCAACCCTTCATGGTCTTGTTCTGGTGACATTTATGGGTTGTTGGGTGAAACATTAGGAAACATTACAGCAAAAACGTAGAGCCGGGGTGTGTGGCAAGTGCCAGCTGCAGGGAGTCAGCTCTGCCCTGCACAGAGCAGGGCTCCAGCGCCCAGAGTCCCTTGGCCAGGACAGGGTGAGCACGGCGTGCCCCTCCAGCTGTGGCAGGGTGAGGGGCAGCTTGTGCAATCGGAACTGTGAAGATGCAGAACACACCCTGGGGCAGCCTGGGTTTTAAATACGCAGATTGAGGCGTTCTGATGCTCCCCTGCGGCGCCAGGGAGCGGAGCCGCTGGAGGGGGATCTCTGCGAGGAATTTGAAAGGATTTGGAGGTTTCCAGAAGAGCCACCAGACAGTCATAACCGCGTTGTCTCTCTGGATTAGTTTAACGTCCACTTGAATCACTGACCTTACGGTCTGAAAAGGACCGAACCTGGGAACGGATGGTTTTTCCTATGCGACGTGACAGCGGGGGTCGGGCCCGCAGTGAAACACGGGCTTAGGCTCACTCATGGAAATGCGATTTTAGGAACACTTATCGAAATGCTTTGGAAAAGAAACCGATGGCTGGGCCCTGGGACGGGCAAAACCCGGGCGTCAGCCGGGGACGCAGCAGCGGCGGGGGGAACGGGAGCTGCGGGTGGTGCGGGGAAACGGGCAGAGCGACAGAGAGGGACAACCGGCGGGACAAGTGCCGGGCAGCGTGGGGAGCGGGGGGAGCCGTGCCGTGCCGTGCCGTGCCGTGCCGTGCCGTGCCGTGCGGCGGCAGCGGGGCCCACGGGCCGATGCTACCCCCTGGTGACCGGCGCGGCGGCTCCGCGCGGCTCCGGGCCGGGCACGGAGCCCCGGGGCCGGGGCAGCCGCCGGGGCAGCGCCGTCCGCGCTCCTCGGGCTGTCCGCACGGGGACCCGGCCGGGCGGGGCCGGGAAGGAGCGCGGGGGAGGGCCGGGCCCGGGGTGCCGAGGCATTGAGGCGCGGGCAGGGGTACCCCCGGGCTACCCCCGGCTCCCCACACCCGCTGCGGACGCTCGGAGCGGGACTCGGCCGGGACAGCCCCGCACCAGCCCCGCTCCTGCACGGCGCTGCCTTACGCTGCTCACTCTGTGCATCTTGTTAATGAAAAGCATGGATGTAATTTCAATTAAAGATAATTACATATTTAAACTTAACATTAAATTCTGCACTAAAACAAAATTACATGAAATCTCAGTGTGCAGCCGTGCTGCACGGCAGTGGGCGAGGGAGCGGAGGAAGGAAATGCTATTACGCAGAGCGAGCTGATCCTTTCCACAGGATCTGCTGCTTGCAGGATGTTCCCCTGTGCTCAAGTTAAATCCTGTCTGTTCCCAGCCGCTGCTGCCCGTACAATGCAGGAACCCATCGCAGCCGGGAGTGAGCCCGTCCCTCGGCAGGGCTGGCACGGGGCAGGAGGGCCCTGCTGTCCTGGCAGCAGGCACTGCCTCAGCCCCGCAGCCAGGCCTCGGCATGCTGGGAGGCTGCTGGGAGATGCTGCAGTTGGATAAACTCTGGTGTTAATCCTGGCTCAGGGTCCTGAGTAAAGTTTGGAAAGTGTTTTGAATTAGTCATGAAAAACAAGTTCCTAGACTACTGATTGGGGGTTTTTTTTCATGAAATCCAAGAAACCTGTTGGCCTCAAAAACAATTTTTGAAAATCGAAAGCCTTCTGATTATTCTTTATAATTTCCCCCCAAATCCCAAACATGGCATTGTTCCAAAGGCAAAAGCTTTTATTTTCTGTCCTCAAACACATTTGCAGAGCCCTTTGCTTCTCTCCTTGGGCAGTTATTTTCCAGCCCTAGAAGACACCTGTTCCTCAGTGCACACCAGGAGGGGATGGTTTGCCACTGGCAGAGAGGGAGCTGCAGGATTTGCTTGTTTCTGTGTGGACGTGGCAAGCAGCAGTGCAGAGGGCAGCACAGCGGGCACGGCGGGCACCACGCATGGCACAGCCATGCTCCAACACTGGGGCTTCTCCTCCTCTGTTGAATGATTGCAGTTATCAAGCACTGACAAGTGCCATTAAAATTTATTAGCCAGCATAAAGTTTTATTTAAGGGTTGGCTGGAGATTTAGTGGGCTCTGCAAGTCCTTCCTCAGGCTGGCTGTGTCACCTTTAACAACTGGGAACAACTTTAACAGCGGGCTGTGCGAGGCTGGGGGTGGCCCTGGATATCCCTGCTGCTGCTCCCCATCCCTGGGACCCCTCTGCAGCCCCCCAAGGCACTCAAGCTCCAGTGGCCTCACACCCCAGCTCTGCCAGTCTGGCCTTTGCCATCCTGCCAAGGGCACCCAGTGTTGTCTGAGGAGCTCCTCTGGCAACGCTGCCATTAATCAGTTTGGCAATCGTGAAATACACGACATGCGTACTGGAGTTTAAATCCCAGCCTCACTAATGGTTTACTACCCACTAAATCCCCCTTCATGTTATTTAACTTTGAAACCCAAGGAATATTCCAAATCAAAGAGGCTCTGTGTCACGCTTAGTCCATCTCAAAGAGCCTGGAATTAACATCCCTTCATGGCTCGACAGTGACTGCCACACAGAGCCACCACTTGCTCCTTATTAATATTTATGGTGGAGAGAGAAAGTTGCATAAATCTTGGTTGATACTTAATTAAACCCCACTTCTTATGACTTCTCTCTCAGCTTCACTTAGTGCAGACTGTGCAGCCATTAGATGCTCATCCCACATGGCACAGCCTGGCACCGTGGTGGAACCCACGGGCTAAAGTGGGATTTAGTGCCTGCGGCTCCCCCACGCCGTGTGGCAGTGCCACGGCTGCCTTTGCCACCCAGGCCTGGCCAGCGTGGCTGCAGCCAGGGCCCCACAGGGCCGTGTGAGCCGGGGCAGGCACAGCACGGCACAGAACAGCACGGCACAGCTTGGCCCCAGCCCCTCCGCCCCGGCTTATCTGCATCTCGTGTGTGATCTGAGCACGAGCCACGAGAAAACAGTTAGCACGCGGCTGACAGATCAGTGATACGACCATCATAGCGAGGAAGCAGCTTGACCCCCAAAGGCTCCTGTGAGCAGGCGGGATTGACACTTTACATTGACTTTGCTTCAGGCTTATCAGCAAATCTCGGCCAGCTTTATTAAAGAGCCGCGTGTGGGACACGCCAGGCTCAGACAACTTCATTCGCCACGGCTCGGGCACCAGCAAGTGCTCAGCTCCCTGCTCCTGTTTGTGCTCTACTGTTTATGTGTTCCCTTTGCTGCTGAATTTAACTCTACAAAAGCCACTCGTGGTTTCAGTAAAAGCCCATAGGGTTTCCTGGCCCTTGAATGAGGAGGGGAAGAGCAGGTCGGGGCTGTGGCACCCAGGGACAGTGGTGAGTGCTGGCAGCGGGGCAGGGACAGCCCGGCATTCCTGAGGGCCACAGCCCCACGGCCCCCCGCTGGATAATGCACTTTTGTCTCTGCAGATCTCTGCAACCTGTCCTGAGTTACATCCCCAGGAAACACTGAATCCTAAAATCTCACTCAAAACTCAGCCAAAGCTGCTTGGGCAGCACTGACTCTTCTAAACTGGTTTCCTTGTTTAAGGCTCTATTTTTTTAGCTCAGTTAAATGTGTATGTCATATTTTTAGCAGGACAAGAGGACTGGGGCAGGGTCCACCGGATGAGAATCAAGGCAGCAAGCAGCCAGCAGGATACACTGCTCTAAGGCATCATTTGGTAATTATGTCTCTTTTTACTCATGCAAATTTTATCAATATTATTTATATATTCAAAGCCATTTATAAATAATATATACATTTATGCTAAGGTAATTGCCTCAACTAGATTATTTGTCCCAGTTTTTATTGTCTATCCAGATGCTGAATATTAAAAGTATGTTTTCTGGTCTGTATTGGTGGCTCAGCACTGGCTGTCTTCCCACAGGAACAGAACCTGTGCCTTGGTGGGTCTGGAGGGAGGAAAAGGCAGAGGATGGTGCTGAGAGAAAGGGCAGGGAGAGGGGAAGGATGGCAGGGAGCAGGGAGGGGAGCTGGGAGCTGGTGGCTGTCCCGACATGCTGGTACCAGCTCCTCTCACGGGGTGCTGCAGCCACCCCAAGGTCCCTCAGCAGGGCAGCAGCCCAGGGGTGGGCTCCTGCCAGGAGGGACAGGGCTCCAGGAGTGGCTCAGGAAGCTGGTCCCAGCACTGCTCACATCCCATCCCACCTTCCACCTCTTCACTTACCAAAACTTGACATTGCAATGAAAAAAGATTAGGAGCATTGACAGGCCTGCAAAGGTGACAGCTACAGAGAAATATGGAGCAATCACGTTGTCAGAGTGCCTATTAGGAACCCAAAACCCTCAGCTCTCCTGCATAAGCACAAGTGATTTATTGCCCAGCACAGTTCATGAACTCATCAGTGGTTTTGCATGGAGAAGAGATGGATTTTCTTTCAGCTGTTTATGGTGTGAGTAGACTGTCCTGGAAGTTATTGTTTGATTTTATCAGCCAGCAGCGCTGGCTGGGTGAGCTGAGAGCAGAGCTGGCTCCCCAGCAAGCAGCCAGAACTCTCCAGAGGATTGAAGTGCTGCACTGGCACTTCCCGGGAATTCCTGGCACAGCCTTGCTGAAGGGAGCAGCACTCACACCTGCCTGGGCTGCAGCCTGCCCGAAGCAAGGATCCTGTTCCCATACAGCCTAGAAAGATCCTGTTCCCATACAGCCCAGCAAGGATCCTGTTCCCATACAGCCCAGCAAGGATCCTGTTCCCATACAGCCCAGAAAGGTCCTGTTCCCATACAGCCCAGAAAGGTCCTGTTCCCATACAGCCCAGCGAGGATCCTGTTCCCATACAGCCCAGCAAGGTCCTGTTCCCATACAGCCCAGAAAGATCCTGCTCCCATACAGCCCAGAAAGGTCCTGTTCCCATACAGCCCAGAAAGATCCTGCTCCCATACAGCCCAGCAAGGTCCTGCTCCCATACAGCCCAGAAAGCCAACTGGCAGCATTTCCTGGCTGCTTGCAGACCACGGCCCAGCCGTCCCATGCAGCTGTGTGGCACCTGGCCAGCCGCCCCAGTGGCCCGCTGCAGCTGGCAGCAGCACCCCGAGCTGCAGCTCTGCAGGCAGCAGCACCCGGCTGCCTGCTCATGGGCGCTGGGAGCCACTTTTGACCGCCTGGAGCAGGAAAGGCTTTGAAGGCACGGATGCAGCCTCAACTTTCTGAGAGCCCTGTGCTTGTGGTATCATTTTAATGTATCCTCTCCCCTGGGACTGCGGGATTGCGCCTTAGATGCCCTGGGAACAGCTGTGGTTTATGTGGATTTTAAAGGTGAACTTTCATGCTCAGTGAAATTTTAAAAGCAGCTGATTTACACATGAATCCACTTCGGGCGAGTGTCGATGTAGCTGTTTCCCTTCCTTAATGGTTTGTGACTGCGGAGCTGGGCTGTAAACAAGAGGCTGCTGCAGAGCAGCGCTGCCTGCACGGCCGTGCGGGCAGAGCCCGTGGGCAGCGCTGTTCCCCCCTGCCCTGTTCCCCCCTGCCCTGTTCCCACCTGCCCTGGCCAGAAACCGCTGCCTGTTCCCACCTTGCTGCTGGGCCTGCAGACCCAGCTCCAGCAGGGATGGGGCATCTCACGGAGCCGGGGCTGATGAGCAGTGCCAGGTGAGCAGTGGCGGGGCAGAGTGCCCCTGGAGTAGCCAAGGCACTGGCACATCACCTGCCCTCTGCCCTTGCCAGCATCCTGCCCATGCCGTGCTGTGGGCTCACCCATCCACCACACCTGCAATCCCAGACAAATCCTAGCCCACACGTGGGTCCCCGAGCCCTCTCCAGCCCTGACCCTTTAAAAACACTTGCTCTTTTTCCTTTAAAAACACAAACTTTAAATGGCTCTGAATAAAATAAAAGAGAGTAACTGAGCTGTGAAGGGTGATGATTGTATTTCTTTCACTTGTAAGAGAGACCTTTATAACTCTCTGGGGAGGAAAAAACAATAATGGTCCTTCATGGATGAAGTGTTCTAAATATGGTGTATATTTTTTAAAATACCAGTTCTACAGTTATTGAAACAAATTATTGTTAAATGCATTTGCAGCATAATAACTGTGCTAATTTGCTGATAAAAAGCATCCAGCGTTAAACCCCCCATACATTATTTTGTCATTAGCATTTGTTAGCTCCTCGTAGGTATTTTCAGACAGAAGGCTTTGTTCTGTATTTAGCACAAGGGCCCTGCTTCCGCTCTCCCCTCCCGCTGGGAATTGCATGTGCGCAGAATTGCAGCTCTTTTTTAAAACTTCATGTTTAAAAATGGAAAATTTATTTCATTTCATTAATGGGTGAGGGAGGAAGGGAGAGGAGGAAGGAGGGTGCGTGATATAGCGAGCACCGTGTGTCGTGTCAGCACCCACAGCAGCCGGGCCCGGGGCGAGGGGGGGGCACAGACCCTGGCGGCACCGGGCAGCACCGGGCAGCACCGGGCAGCACCGGGCAGCACCGGGCAGCACCTGCTGGCACCGGGCAGCACCGGGCAGCACCTGGCGGCACCGGGCAGCACCGGGCAGCACCGGGCAGCACCGGGCGGCACCTGGCAGCACCGGGCAGCACCTGGTGGCACCGGGCAGCACCTGGCATCACCTGGCAGCACCGGGCAGCACTGGGCAGCACCGGGCAGCACCGGGCAGCACCTGGTGGCACCGGGCAGCACCTGGCAGCACCGGGCAGCACCGGGCAGCACCGGGCAGCACTGGGCAGCACCGGGCAGCACCTGGCAGCACCGGGCAGCACCGGGCAGCACCGGGCAGCACCTGCTGGCACCAGGCAGCACCGGGCAGCACCGGGCAGCACCTGCTGGCACCGGGCAGCACCGGGCAGCACCTGGCAGCACCTGGCAGCACCTGGCGGCAGCCTCGGGGCTGGCGCCACCCGGCCACGTGCTGAGCCTTGTGCCATGGTAGGGTTGGTGGTCCTGGCCAGCTCCTGACACAGTCAGGGGCCACCAGGGCACCTGCCGGTGGTGGCTGCAGGGGAGGACACAGCAAAGCCGGACTTAGAGGAGAGGGAAAAGGGCCTGGGAATTGCTGTGCCCAGAGGGCGGCTCTAGGGCCCAACACAGGGCTGCGCTGAGGGACCTGTCCCATCCCAGTGAGGCTGCCTGGTGCCCTTGGCACCCCGGGAGGCAAGCAGGGCCTGGGGCGGTGGGAGCGGACGGGCAGAGGTGCGGGGCAGGGTGTGAGCATGAGACGGGAGGCGCACAGGGCATGGAGCGGCGGCTGCAGCACGGGGCGGTGGCCGTGGGATGGGCTGGGGGGCCGGGCGGTGGCTGGGGGATGGTGGGTGTGGGCAGGGATGGGTGCTGTGGGCAGGGATGGGTGGTGTGGGCAGGAATGGGTGCTGTGGGCAGGGATGGGTGGTGTGGGCAGGGATGGGTGCTGTGGGCAGGGATGGGTGGTGGGTGGGCAGGGATGGGTGCTGTGGGCAGGGATGGGTGGTGGGTGGGCAGGGATGGGTGCTGTGGGCAGGGATGGGTGGTGGGTGGGCAGGGATGGGTGCTGTGGGCAGGGATGGGTGCTGTGGGCAGGGATGGGTGGTGGGTGGGCAGGGATGGGTGCTGTGGGCAGGGATGGGTGGTGGGTGGGCGCGTCGTGGCTTGGGAGCAGCCACCAGCGGCCGGGGGGGTTTCCGGAGCCACTGTTGCCATAGCAACCCTGCTCCCATCATATCATCGCCAGGAAAAAAGCAGCTTTATTATCAACACAGATCTTCCCAATTTAACCCTTGTGTGCCCACTTGGCTCCAGCCTGGTGCTGGCCCAGCTGGGTGCTGCCACCCTTGCCTCTCTTGGCTGGGTGCAGCTGCAGTGGGGCTGGGCTGGGCTCCCTGTTCCGCATACGCGGAGTGTGCGCCCTCCCACCGCCACGGGAGTGCTGGAGCATCCCGAGGGGCCTCTCCAATCACAAACACTTATTGTTGCCCAGGAGAGTATCAGAACTTGAGGGCATCGGTCTCAGCAGTGTCGGTGCAGCGCTGGCGCTGTGGGAGCCGTGACAGATGGAGCAGGTGGAGGGAGGAGCGGGCAGCTCGGCTCCCAGCCCACTTACCCCACCGAGCTCTGCATAAAGCACCAGATATATATTTCTCCCCTGAAAAATTACTGCTAATTCTCTGTACAAATGTTCCCTGACCCTTCCTGTGGCCTGCAGATGCATCCATGAGAGATAAATAATGGTAATGAGCAGCGGGGAGGGGGTCAGAGCATGACACTGCAGGCACCACAGGAGGAGTGTGGTGGAGGTGTTTGCAAGGGGCCTGGAGCTGCCCCTCACCTCGTGGGGACCTCCCCAACTGCACACACAGCCCCGACCCTCCTGATCACCAATGGCTGCAGACAGAAAGCCTTGGACAAATCAATTAGATTGCTACTGTATATTGATTAATAATACCCATGGCTATAAAAATATAATGGATTGCCTGAAGAAGAGCAGAGGTAATGTAGAGACCAGACAGAAAACCTGTCTGAAGAGTGATCAATACTTGCATTCAGGAAACTCACCCAGGAGTATAATTGGACAAAGCAGAACTTGGGCCAAGCCAAGCACCAGGAAAATGATTTTGCAAACAACCAGACACCAGGAAGCTTGCAGGACTGGCTGCATCACTCCTGGGAGAGCTGTAGCCACGCCAGCTCCAGTAACACGTTCCATTTTCATGTCGTTTGGGGAAGGAAGCAAAACTGCAAAACTTTGTTTTCTCAACCAGCCTGAATGCTGCCACTGGACTGAGCATCCTCGCAGTCAGGACAGCCCCAGGACTCCTCCAGAACACAGCAGTCCCAGGGACATTTCCCAGCTGCTTCTGAGTCTTGGCAATGTTTCACTGCCAACACGGGCATGGTCTGAGCTGGCCCTGCCTGCACCAAGCTGGTTGTTTGTTGTGGGAAGTGCTGTCCAGCCTGTGCCAGGCACACCCCAGCCTCACAGAGGGCACTGTGGTTAGCAAAGGCACACGGCCAGATTACAAAATGCAATGAAATACTTAAAAGCTGCCCTCCAGACTAAAGTAAATCAGACATGACTTTGACAAGGTGAAACCAAAGTGATGAAACCAATCCATTGTGCTTGGGGAATCGATCTCCCCGGCAGGGAGTAGAGAGGCCATCGATTCACAGCCTCAGCAGTCAGGAATGTCAAGCTGCCTGATCTAAATTTCTATATGCATCACTCCAGATTAAATGATGGAGGAACACGTGTGCAGGCATCCCCTTGCCTAACCTCACCAAGTGGCACCAGCAGGGACCCGCCAGGCCAGGGCAGAAGCCACGAAAGGTGACATACAGCCACCTCTTGCCACTGCCTCACCTGGCGTGGCTGGCTCTTCTTGGACCTTGGCAGTGCAGACCCAGACAGCACAGCGAGCCACAGGAGCTGCCTGTGAGGGGAGTCCCCTCTGCAGTGGGGCCAGGCAGGTGCCAAGGCCCCGACCGCCTGCACCTGCCCGAGTGTGGGGAGGCTGCGTTACAGTCTCACTGTGCAAGCCAGTGCAGAGATTAAGATTTCATTCTTAAAAATTAAATATTTATCTGCAAACATGATCTCTGGCTGCGAGAAGCGCGTCAGCACGGGAGGCTGAGCTGTGCCCAGCCCGGGACGGGGGTCCGGCCCGTCACGCGTGACACCGCGCTGGTGGTGACGCCACCGGCCGCTCTGTCACTGTCAGACCCGGCGAGGCCATTAGTTTTGTCAGTGTGAGAATAAAGAGCAGTCTCTGGGGAGAGATGGAAAAACTCGATCCAGCTCCCAGCAGCCCTGAGGGGGTTGTGTTTTACCATTTCTTTATGACTTACCAGCTGGAACATGAGCAGGCTGAGCCGACGCGAGTGGCAGGACCATTTTCTGCTTCCAGCTCCCACCGGGAGCCAGTGACAGAACATCAGGGACCAGTGCGGGAAGCTGAGAAGCTGAGGAACAGATTGAGGGAGGGTGGAGGGAGGGTGGAGGGAGGGAGGGAAGCTGGTGGTGTTCCATGTGCCAGATCCAAAACACTTCTGGCATGTGCCTGGCCCATCCCACCCCCATCCCACCGTGGGGGGGCTGCTCTGTGCCCCCAGCCTGGGCTGGGACAGGCCCTGCAGGAAAAGGGACACTCATGGAAAAGTCCCTCTGCTTGGGATGCCCTGCAGCCACGTTTGGGTGGGATCACCTCTCCAGGGTCCTGGCTCTTGAGGCTGGACCAGTCCAGTGAGGGCAAACTGCTCCCAGTCCCCAGCTGGGGTGGCTGTGCTCAGGTAATGCACGCAAATGTGAATGCAAATAGGTCCTGCCTCCGGACCCAGAAAAACACCAGGACTCATCAGAATAAATATGGTTTGCCTCAATCACCTTCTTTTCACTCACCCAAGGAGTGAATTGCTATTTTGCAGCAGTTATGGCTCATGACGTATTTAACCCTTTCAGTAAAAGGACTCCACTGTATAGAGATAATGAGCTGCAGCACAGCATGGCTGGGACCCTGCCCCTAAGGAACCGAGCTGCAGGCATCCCCAGACCTTCTCCATGCCACCAAGGCTCCTTTTCTTTATTTCCATCATTTTGCCTGCTGTAACACACAGCTGCGACACAGCTCTCAGAACTCCTGTGTACGTGAGGACCTGGCCGCTCTCTCCCAGGATGGTTCTGGGACACCGGAGACATTTCCAGGGCTGAGCCAGGCACCAGGGGTTGTATTCCTGCCTGTGGGCTCAGCCTCTGGGAGGCTCTGCAGAAGTGGCTGGGCAGTTGCTTCCCGAGGAAATGCCCTTTTGGGGCCCTTTCTGACAAAAAACCCAGGTGGAACAGAGTGGTCAGGAGCAGCAGGCTCTGCCTGAGGTGGGGCTGTACAGCCACTTATGGATTCTGAAACTCTGGGAGGGGAAACTGCGTGTGATGGACTGGGAAAGCAGGCTGATATCAGTCAGATAATCCCTCTCATTAGTCTCCTGTAAAGCAGGAGATACGGCAGTGAAAGGGACAGCTGCTCCTGCGGGTGGGGGTTTCCTGCAGCAGATCTGTCAGTGCCACAGGACTGGCAGTGCCCACGCTCCATCGCCCTGCCCGCCAGTGGGGTGCTGCCCGGCGAGCCCCACGGTGCCCAGAGCCCGGGGCTGTGCCCACCACTCACCCCCTGTGCCCTGCCTGCCCCGAGAGCCTGGGCTGCCCCAGGAGCCCGGCCCTGCCAGGGCCAGGCCTGGGGAAAGCGTTGAGCCGGTTCTACAAAAAAAAACGAGGCTTGTATAAATAACGAGTTCCCAGGTTGGTGAGAGCTTCTAAATTATTTGCTTCTTTTCAAGCTCACAAAATCCATTTGCAGTTATTTGCAGCAATTCCGAGCAAAACACACACTCCAAACACCCCGGAAAAAGGAAGTAAGCCTGGCACATGGTAATTGTTCATGCAAAATAAACCTTCACTGCCAATGATTGGCAACAGGATGCATCATTGTCAACCTCATTTTAGCAATGTTCCATTTTCTGTATGAATTAATGTATTTGCAGTTATAAGAGAGCAAATACTACCCATCACCCATACCAACTCCAGCTTCCCACTCCCCCACATCACAAGCTTTTTGTACTGTATGAAAGCTAGTCTCAAAATTTCATGTTCATAGTTACAGATTAAATAATATTAAACAGCATTACACTGGAAAGATTTGTTTCCAAGTAGCAAGCAGATTCCCCATATTATTCTTTACTGTAAGTAGTTGTTGTTATATCTTATTCATCTGGAAAATAATTTCAAACAGCCATGAAAATAGCGGATTTCTCTCTGTTAAAATGATAGTCAGAGCCTGGGCTGCTGACATATAGTAACATGATTCACTTGGACAGTTACTGACTGCACATCCAATTCATTTCTTCTGTAGAGCACCAAGTTATTATCTGAAATGCACAAGGTGTCTGGGGGTAACATATGATCAGCCAGGGACGCTTTTGACGGCTTGAAGAGCAATCAATAAAAATTGTCTCCAGCAGTTTTGTAGAGTATGGAAGTTGGTGGTGAAATGAAGTGATGGAGATTAACTGGTGGAAGGCAATGCCCCGGTGCTGTGAACCCTGTTTTTTAATTAAAGATCCAAAGCTGCCTTTCACCAGAATGGGGTGTTTTCCCCGCGTACCAGATCCTGTGCTGAGGGATCGCTGTCCCTTCCCTCTCTGTGGGGATGGGTGTGTGTGCCATGGTGGCCGGTGCCAGCCCCGGCAGCATGCCTGGCAGGGACATGGCATCACTGGTGGCACTGGCCTGGCCCAGCCCTTGGGGGTCCCCTGCTGCTGCACTGGGCAGTCACAGCTGCCCACTCTTTGGAAATACATTTTAAGGATGTAAACATTGACCAAATGAATATTCTCCATAACACAGCTACACCCTTCGTTGGCAGCTGTTACTTCATCCCCAACAAAAAGTCCTGTGAGCTGCCAGTCCCATGTGATGCTCATTTCATCTGGGGATCGTTTTTGGGGCTGCCTGAGCTCTCATGGAGACTGAGGTAAGTCTTTCAATTAACATTAACACTGTGTAGCTGGACTCTGCTCTCGCTGCAAGAAATGGCATTTGGGTTGTGAGGACATTTGTGCAAAGGCTGCTGGTTCTTTATTGCTTCCATATGCAGTGAAGGGGGTTTGTATCACCAGAATGGAGGTTGTGGCAATGTCTGGGGGCACCTGATAGTTCCAGGGACAGCTCAAGCCTATGTGTCCTGGGAAATCCATTTGCATTTCTACGTGGAGTGGGTTTCAAAACACTCTGTTAATTTTTTTCCATTAAACACAGTACAAAGATGTATGGCTTTGATGGTGACATAGTAATAAACACTCAAAGACTTGTTTACAAAGAAATAGTTATTGTCTGCTAAGTAGTTTTAATGGAAAGCTCCCTGCTGGGGTTTGGGGGGGGCTGTGGATGCGAGGGGCAGGCCCTGAGCAGTGCTCCCTGCTCCTCACATAGCCGTTGCTTAAGAGCAGAGAAGGTTTTTTAAGAGCTCTAGAGCACGCAGATGAGATGATTACATGCTTTAGAGCAAATCTGTCCTCCTTCCTAGTCAAGTGCTTTCCTACTGGTGCCATGTATGACACTGGGATTTCTGTGGATGGCATCTTTCGAGCACGCCAGGTGAGGCTGCCCTTCTCCTAACGGTGTGTGTGCCCCGTGGCTGCCAGAGCAGATGCTGCTGGAGGGGTCCAGCCTTTCTGCCCCCGTCCCTCACGGTGCTGGCACAGTCTGCCTGGGGCAGCGCTGCCTGCTCCCAGTGCCAGCCCTGCTGCCTGCACGGAGCCATGGCACATTGTCCCAGGGCACTGCTGGGGTTTGGACTGTTCCAGAATCCCTTCCTGGGGCTCCACGTTTCGGTCCAGCAGAGATGTTCACAGACACTGTACAAGGTAAATGGCAGAAGAGAAAAGCTGGATTCTGGTTTGGTTGCAGCAGCTCATGGAGCAGGGCTACAGGCCGCTCTGTTGTGCCAATACCCCAACAAACAGAAGCAGCAAATGGGGAAACCTGCAGAGGTGCAGCAGAGCAGGAGCCCTTTGCTCTGTGAGCACGCACTGCTGCAGCCAGAGCCGCTCAGCGACGGTCCTGCCAGAGAGCTCCAGCCCCACAGAGCTGGTGCCAGTGCCAGTGCCCGGCCCTGCCAGCTCTGTGTGCCAGTGCCAGTGCCAGTGCCACAGCCCTGCCAGCCCCGTGTGCCAGTGCCAGTGCCACAGCCCGGCCCTGCCAGCCCCGTGTGCCAGTGCCAGTGCCAGTGCCAGTGCCACAGCCCTGCCAGCCCCGTGTGCCAGTGCCAGTGCCAGTGCCACAGCCCTGCCAGCCCCGTGTGCCACTGCCCGGTCCTGCCAGCCCCGTGTGCCAGTGCCAGTGCCAGTGCCACAGCCCAGCCCTGCCAGCCCCGTGTGCCAGTGCCAGTGCCAGTGCCAGTGCCACAGCCCGGCCCTGCCAGCCCCGTGTGCCAGTGCCAGTGCCACAGCCCGGCCCTGCCAGCCCCGTGTGCCAGTGCCAGTGCCAGTGCCAGTGCCAGTGCCAGTGCCCGGCCCTGCCAGCCCCGCTGCATTCCCCTCCAGCTCACACCACTGTGATCCGGCAGCGAGGCCCGGGCGGCTGCATGGGCCTGAACTGCACCACTTGGCTTAATAAGAAATGTATAAAAATAATAAAAATGGAAACGCATGGATATTATTTGTCAAGCGTGTGCCTAGCAACTCCCTGTTATTTCACATATTGTTCTAGTGGGAACATAAGTAAAACACATTAGCAGTAATTTAAAGTTGCTATGTGCATTGATTATTTATACCCTTACATAAAACCCCAGCCTCTGTGTGCAGCACACCAGCCTTGATAAACTGTGTATGTTAAATCACAATCTCCGAATATGTGGACAGAATCTCCAGGCGAATATTGTAGGTTTTTTTAATATATATAGAGAGGGATAGATCCACTCTTTGGTAGTGACTTGCTTGGTTCAAGTGCATCTCTAAATCACACTATACATATAAATAATAAATAAGGGAGGCTCATATCCTTAATATTATTCTCATGTCTTATTAAACTAATATTTCAAAAAACTTTTATTTTTCTTTTAGTTGCAGGTCACTGTTAAAGTTTTAAAAAAATATTACAATCCAGCTCTGATGCTTCATGGGAAGAATGTGAGAGTCCCTGTAAAGCACAGGCATGAATGATTATTCTAATTGCCTGGAGATGCCTTCTGAGAGAGAGAATAATTAAGCAGTGGGATGATTGAGACCTTCAGCACCTTCGTCTGTGTTTCCTTCTGGATGCCTTCTCCCCCCCCAGCGGCAAAGAAAAGGACCATTTTCTTAAACCGTGTTTTATTTTTCACTTCATCACTATGAAGATTTTATTTGATTTCTTGCCCTGAAGATCTCTCACTGCCACCAGGCGATACCTTACGGCCCTTTAGGCGCAGCTTTCCTGGCGGAGAGGGAATCCGAGGGCCTGGCCCGAGCCAGGGTGCCGGGCAGGCAGCGAGGGGTCAGTTTGCCAGCAGGTCCGGGAGGCCAGGCCGGCCGCAGGGCTGTGCCCACCCAGCTGTGCCACCCACCCGTGCCCACGCCCCGTGCACCTGGGCTGCTCGCTGGCACTCACAGGGCCCTGTGCCCGCTGCGCTGTTTGCCCAGACCCGCTGCAAACCCGGTGTCCTCCCGGCACCGGCCCCACCGGCGGCTGCCAGGCCCCTGCCCGCGTGGCCGAGTGCCCCTGGCGTGAGGGCATGGCAGCCTGGTCCTGCCCTGGGGCAGGGGCGAGCCCAGGGTGTCAGGGCTGCAGGTATTGATGGCTGAGAGCATCACCAGGAAACACAAGGGCTCATCCTGGCATCACCAGGAAACCCAAGGGCTCATCCTGGCATCACCAGGAAACCCAAGGGCTCATCCTGGCATCACTGGGAAACCCAAGGGCTCATCTTGGCATCACCAGGAAACCCAAGGGCTCATCCTGGCATCACTGGGAAATCCAAGGGCTCATCCTGGCATCATCAAGAAACCCAAGGGCTCATCCTGGCATCACCAGGAAACCCAAGGGCTCATCCTGGCCCGGGGGAGCAGGGGGCACTGGCGGTGCTCAGCTGCAGGATGCAGTGGGAGGTGATGCAGGAGGGCGCCAGCAGGGATGGGCATGGCTCTGCCCGTCAGACTGGGAGTAAACAGCATGCATCAAAATTTGCTGGGAATTAACATCACAAACATCTGCTGGAGCAGGTTTGACGGGTGCCTGGCACAGGGAGCCTGTGGCACAGGGAGCCTGTGGCACAGGAGCCCGGCGTGGCCGGGGCTGAGCCGGGGCCACGCCGGTGCCACTGGGCCCCTGCCAGGCACAGCAGTGGGGACGGGTGCTCAGACCCTGCACCAGTGGGGAGCTGGCTGGGCAGGGAGGGTCCAACCTGCTGCCCGGCCGAGTGAAAATGTCCTGGATTTGGGGCGCTGCTCTGGAGCATGCGGGATGGCCAGGGCCCTCCCTGCAGGAGTCTGGTGGTGCTCTGCCATGTCCAAGCCCACAGAGCCACCACTGATGGGGACGTGACTGGCAATGGGTGACCCTCAGGGTGTTCCTGGGCTGCTCTGCAGGACAGAAACAAGATGGTTTGTAGGAATGTATGGCCTTCGACAAAATTTTGTTTTGAAAGAAAAACTGGGGTTGTGGGGCAAGTTTTCCTGATAAGGTCAGAGCATTCAGCCTCAACCTTTTCAGAGCAGAATGTTTAAATTTTCCACTTCAGTCTCATGTTTCATTTCAATTTTGTACTAAGGATGTAAATAAAACAAAAATTTGAAATTAAATGTTTATTTTCTCCTGAAGCAAGTAATTTCTATTCACTTGAAATTCGACTTTTCACATGAATTTGTTCCATAGACGATTCTGGAATGGTCTCACCTCCTGTTCAGGCCGTGCTCTTCTTCCAGCCCAGGCTTCACAGGTCTCCACAGTGAGGGCTGGCTTCTGCACTGTTTTGTTGCCTGGTGAAAGGGTCTTCTATTCCCCTGGGGTTTGCTGTGCTTACTGCAATGTAAATAATGACATTTACAATACCACATGGTAATATTAGGAAGGGAGGTGAGGAGCCTCATGTGGAGCTGCCCTCAGTGACAAGGCAGGCACTTCTGGCAGGGCTGGGTGCAGCCCTGGCCGGTGCTGCAGCCCCGGCTGTCCGCAGGCTGCCGGGGACTCGCTCCTGTCATTTCTGAACATTTTCTGCGAGCTCTGTTCCTGCCGGGCCCTGCTTTCCCTCGGGGACAGCTCTGCTGCCCGGTCCCGCCCGTGCTCCAGCCCTCCTGCTGGTGACAGAACCACGCTGGGGGCACACAACTTCCAAGCAAGTTACTTTAATTCAGCAGGCAGTTCTGGGGGCAAAGCAGCGAGAACTTTTAATGAGAATGTCATTAAGAAACTCAGACGGTGAATGCAGAGTGATTCCCGGTGCACCCGCCTGACTTCTCTGCCTTCCCAGTTCTTCCTGGCCACTAAACATAAAAATGTCATTTGTTTTTATAACCCCAGAATCCAGGCTTTCTTTCTCCTTTTATTAACCAATTTATTAGCAGGACATGAGCAGCCAGCTGGAGTCGGAGGGTAGAGCCCTCTGATCCCTTTTCTTGCGATCACCTAATTATTTATTGCTATCAGACATCAGAGTTTCTATAAATTAAACCTGCTCTTCCAAAAGTTGCCCTGGGTTTAAATCAATACTGGGCATCTCACATAATATGTGATTATTAATAAGTGATGTTTGAGACCGTTCCACAAAACATCCTGAGCCTGGCGGGGCTGAACTGGGGAGGCAAGATGGGGCAGAGCACATTGATGGGGATGTGCCACTGCCTCAGGAACCACGTCAGCCTAAAAACCACGGTGAAACCTGCGGTTTGGAATGCTCAGACACCCGTGCTCCTGGACTGTGGGACACACCAGCACCACAAAATCCATTCTCCTCTACATTGGAACAAATCTTTAATATTCACCATACAAGAAAAAACCAAACAAACTTTAATTTAGAAGCACGTGACCTTCCTTCTTGATATGATCAAATTTTTTGTGTATAAAAATAGATTATGAAATACAACATAATATAGATTATAATGTGAAATATTTAATATTATACACAATTTAAGCAAAAGTAATTAAAGCAAGAACAGTGACTGTATTTATATTGAATATTTCACCGTATTAAATATTAAAAGGAAAAAAGTGATTTAATCTTTCTCCCATCAAAGGTGTCATCGAAGCTGACACCTGCCAGTGTTCCCATGCCAATGGAAACTCTTCCCACCACGGAAAACTGCTTCTTGAAGGAAAAAAATAAGAGTATAGTAAAAATGTGGCGAACCCCAGATCAGGGGAAGAAATGCTGATGTCTGGCTCCAGATCAGAAGGCTGAAGGATAGCTTTATTAAAACTATACTATATTACATTAATATACTATTTAAAGAGATACTATACTATTCTACATCTTTACTTTTTACTTACCTAACTCACAAACTCGTGACTCTCTGCTGAGTGTCCGAGCCACAGCTGGATCCCACTGGTCACTGACCCCAAACAACCTTCACCAGAATCCAGCCCAGCAACCACTGCAGGTGAACAATCTCCACACCACATTCTGCATAGGGAAAACAAAAGAACAAAAATAAAGATTGTTTTCTCTTCTTCTCTCTGTACTTCTCTTGAGGGATGGAATTATGTCTCTCTGTCTAGAGAATGTGAATAACATCAGAAGAGCTCTGGTGCTCTGGCAGAGCGGGGCTCGGGGGCTGCGGGCTGGGGTCTGGAGGTCCGGTCTGGGGGCTGCGGGTCCGGGCTGGGGTCTGGGGGTCCGGGCTGGGGGCTGCGGGTCCGGGCTGGGGTCTGGGGGTCCGGGCTGGGGGCTCCGGGCTGGGGTCTGGGGGCTCCGGGCTCCGGGCTGGGGGCTCCGGGCTGGGGTCTGGGGGCTCCGGGCTCCGGGCTGGGGGCTCCGGGCTGGGGTCTGGGGGTCCGGGCTCCGGGGTCCCGGCCCCGCTCCCGCCGTCCCAGCCGGGCCCGTCCCGGGGCTCCGGGGGGCGGCGGCCTCCGACAGCGCCACCTGGTGGACACCGAGCGGCACGCGCTGCGCGGAGACACGGGGGGACACCGGGGGGACACCGGGGGGCAGAGGGGGGACACGGGGGGACACCGGGAGGACACCGGGGGGCAGAGGGGGGACACGGGGGGACACCGGGAGGACACCGGGGGGCAGAGGGGGGACACGGGGGGACACCGGGAGGACACCGGGGGGCAGAGGGGGGACACCGGGGGGACACCGGGGGGCAGAGGGGGGACACGGGGGCAGACGGGGGCAGAGGGGGACACCGGGGGGCAGAGAGGGACACAGGGGGACACCGGGAGGACACCGGGGACAGAGAGGTACACGGCGGGACACGGGGAACACGGGGCAGGGAGGCACAGTAGAGACAAGGGGCACCAGGGACACTCAGGGCACGGTGAGCACCAAGAAATGGGGCTGGGGGGGAACGCAGGGACGCAGTGGGAGCACGGGAGGCACTGGGGACACGGGGGGAGCAGGGCCACACTCGGCTGGGGGCACCTGGGACCTCAGGGGGGATTTGTGGCCCATGTACACAGGCCTGTAGGGCACAGGGAGACAGAGGGACAGAGAGAGGCCAAAGCCGTGAGACAAGGCTCGTGTGGTTGGGACGTGCTGAGGGTGGCACTTCCCTTTCACCCTTCTTTTCACACCCCCTCATCCCCGTCCGGCCGCCTCCCGCGGCTCCTCTCCCCAGGGTCACCCTGAAGTCGCTCTGGCAGGCGCCAGGCTCTGCCTGGC